>NC_142013.1:101155251-101382954 GCF_049901735.1 Notechis scutatus | reverse complement strand
ACCAATGGCAGAAAGAAATAATTCATTATTCTTAGTCATACCTTCAATCTCTCACAATGCAACATTCCCTGCAAACAAAGACAGTTCAGTCAGCTCTTGTACATTTTGGCCATTACCCCACAAGCCCAAACAATGTCAAATTTTACTTGCAAGTACCTTCACCATATTCTATGCAAGCTTGGATATCTCATACAGAAACTAACCTGTAAGCCAGCATTCGGTTATCCATATTCTTCCCAGATAGAAGATATTATGCAATATATTGACAAACTCTGGATACCCTTTGTACTAGCATCAGTATTTTAAGGAATAGGCAAATTTTTCAGGGTCATAGCACAAGGTATTGCTCTTTTTATGCATTCAAGTATTTGCCAAACCAGATTTAATTTTTAATGGCCATTTAGCCATGTAGATACAGGGATGTGGTGGCTCAGTGGCTAAGATGCTGAGCTTATCGATCAGAAAGGTCAGCAGTTTGGCGGTTCAGATCCTTAGTATGATGGAGTGAGTTCCCGTTGCTTGTCCCAGCTTCTGACAACCTAGCAGTTCGAAAGCACATAAATATGCAAGTAGAAAAATAGGGACCCCTTTGGTGGGAAGGTAACAGCATTCTGTGTGCCTTCAGCATTTAATCATGCCAGCCACATGACCACATGACCCTTTGTAACGGAGATGAGCACTGCCCCAAGAGCCAGAAATAACTAGCATGTATGTGCGAGGGGAACCTTTACCTTAGCCATGTAGATAATTTCTTTAGCCTTACCATAGGAAAAGGTCAGAATACAGACACCTGCAAAGTCAACACTGCCATCTGCCCTTGAAATCTAAACCTTTTGTTGTTGTTGTTGTAAATTTTATTTTCATTGTCACCGTTCTCTGTAGCTACAGAAGTATTTTCTTCCTGCAATTTCATCAAGCCCTGCTGCAGAATTGCCATGGCATATACCTGGATTGTATATTTGCATGCCTTTCCTTCTTTTTTTATTTGAGTGTGCAGTATGAACTGTTCAATTGCAGTTCTGCTCTATATCCGGAAACTTCTCTCTGTATCTGTGGCAGCATATGTTTTCATTTAACTACATTTGTTCCCAATTATTTTTGTTATGGCTGCAGGGAAAGGAAGAGGCCTTGCTATCCTAAAACGAGATGTGAATATCCTGAATCCCCCACCCTTCTCTTCCTCCATCCAGATTCAGGTTTTGATTCATTCATGTATAGTTTTGAGGGACAAGGACCATCCTACACTACAGCAACCTTTCTTAAACTTAATTCCTATCCCATCATTCCCGGCAGGCAACACCACTAGCTAAGTTGGCTAGGTTGGCTTGGCATGATGGGATGTGTCATCAAGCTTGCCTGGAGAACATGTTGCAGAAAGGAGTCTATAGAAATAAAACTCGTCTAAAGTTGGTTTTATATCCTTCATAATCATATCATATCCCATTCATATTACTATATCAGAGGTGGTATTCAGCAGGTTCTGACCAGTTCTGGAGAACCAGTAGTGGAAATTTTGAGTAGTTCAGAGAACTGGCAAATACCACCTCTGGTTGGTCCTGCCCCCATCTATTCTCTGCCTCCCGAATCCCAGCTGATCGGCTGGGTCTTCTTTTGTTGCCCTGCACAGGAGAACGGAGCTGGAAAGCAGGTTAGTGGGGTGGGGAGGGAATGAGATTTTGCAGTAACTTCCAGAGGTGGTATTCCACAGGTTCTGACCAGTTCTGGAGAACTGGTAGCAGAAATTTTGAGTAGTTCAGAGAACTGGCAAATACCACCTCTGACTGGAGTTTTTACAGTATCCTTCCCCTGTCACACCCACCAAGCCATGCCCACAAAACTGGTAGTAAAAAAAATTGAATCCCACTACTGTAACCTTCCCCCAGGAGTGGGGTGGGAATAGAGATTTTACAGTATCCTTCCCCTGCCACACCCACCAAGCCACGCCATGCCAACCAAGCCATGCCCACAGAACCAGTAATATATATTTTTTTTTTAATCCCACCACTGTACTGTATGTTCAGAGGCATGAATCAGCTTCAGTAGAAAATCACGTTCACGCCACTCACATCAGCCCTAAAATTAATTGTTGCCCGTGGGCCATCAACTATAAGGAAGGCTGAGCACCAAAGAATTGATGCTTTTGAATTATGGTCTTAGAGAAGACTCTTGGGAGTCCCTTGGAGTGCAAGGAGATCCAATCAGTCAATCCTAAAAGAAATAAACTAAATCCTAAAGGACAGATACTGAAGCCGAAGCTCAAACACTTTGGCTACCTAATAAGCACAGTGGACTCATTTGAAAAGACTTCTGATGTTGGGAAAGATTGAAGGCCAAAGGAGAAGGGGACTGCAGAGGATGAGATGGTTAAATAGTGATGCAATAGACGTGAATTTGGGCAAACTCCAAGAGGACAGGGGTGTGTGGCATGCTATGATCCATGGGATTGCCAAAAGTCGGACATGATTTAGCAACTGAATGAAAACTTGGACTGTCAATTGATTTAGGCCCATATATTTCATAGTTACAAAATTAACAAGACCTTGATGATATCTACTTAATACTTGATCTTAATCAAAAGTCAACAAATGTTGTAGGTGAAATCAAGAAAGAGGCCATGCATACCTTCATTTCTGTGAAGGAAAATTACAAAAAAAAAAAAAAAGAGAGAGAGAGAGAGAGAGAGAGACTTTTCATGATTCCACATATCTGCCAAATCTTAAAAGATGGACATGCTTGTATATACAACATGGTGAACAAAAGTCATCCTTCCTTCAATAATGTAAAAAATGCCTAATGTGGCATTTTGAAGATAATGTTAAATTCATCAATACAGCACTCTAGAGAACTGCAGATTTGAATTAGACAGCTTCTTAACTTGGAGTACTTTCCTGAATTTCAGATATAAGGAAACTGTAGATTATAATTGTCTTCCTGTATAATTTTACTGGACATATTTTTGTTATGAAAACAGAAAGAATGAAGACTGGAGTAGGAAGACCTCAAAAAAAAAAAAAAAAAAAGAGTAACAGGAAACACAGTAAAAAAACTATTATTTATAGATCTCATTCCATAATTTCCACTTCCAGTGGGATCTTCAACTTCTCATACTTTTCTCTTCAGTCTAGGCTAATTTTCTTTTTTTCATATTTTGCCAGCTGCTCAGAGGAACTTTTAGACAGAATGAAATAGAATGAATACAGTCCCAGGTGGGATTCATTCACTGGTAGTTTTTAAACAGATGCTGATGAGGAGAGAGGAAAAAAGATAAATAAATGGATGAATAAAGAGACTGCATTTCCAATCTTATTTTTTCTCCTTTCTCTTAGGCTGTGGAATGTGCATGGAGACTTGCAAGAAAAGGAAGACAGGGAATAGATCCATAAAAACTCACCAGTCTGACCATCCAGAATCATAAGGATTAGGAAATAGAAAGGCTAGTCACTTGGAAACATTTTGAGAAATGAAATAATAGCTTGCTCACAGGTCAATGGTGGATTAGATACTCTACACCTCAGATGATCCCTGGTATTTCCAGTCAGGGATGGAATTTGGAAAAGGATAGCTAGCTAGCTAGATAGATAGATAGCTGGTGGAGACTGACTCTGAGGGACAGGAGGAACAGCCGACAGGGAGTGGAAATGTGGCTCCGGAGGTTGTGGAGGAGGCTGGGGAAGGGCAGAGGCCAGCTGAGCAGTCAGAGGAGGACCCAGGCCCATCCCCTATCCATCCTAGGGCACGCAGGGAGGAGAGGATACGGGAGAGATGTGGTCTCCTCAGGATCCTCTGATCCTCTTCATGGGCTTCAGCTGTGACAACTGAATAAGAGTTTGGACCTGCGTACTGGCAAACGTCGGAAACAAAGCATGTTTTATTTTGGTCTGAAGTTATCTTGGTTGGCGTCCTTCCAACAGACTGTGCCTTGTTATCTCCTTGAATTTGGTAAATACTTCTCTGTTCCTTTGTGGAAATTTCATCATTGTAGTTTGGTTTGTTATTTCACCTCTATCTGCTCATTAAGTTCAGATTGTACTGTTTTCTTTTGAAGACTATTTTTGAGTATGTTTTATCTCCAACTGAGTATTATTGAACAGTGGGGCCAAGTTGGAGGCATTGAAGGACATTTATTTACGTTTTGGATTTTGTTACGTTTGTGTTACACTCTGGGTCATCACAGCTAGCTAGTTAGCTAGATAGCTAGATAGATAGATAGATAGATAGATAGATAGATAGATAATCTTTTATACAGGTCATCCTCAACTTATGACCACAATTGACTCCAAAATTTATGTTGCTAAGTGAGAAGTTGGTTAAGAGAGTCTTGACTCATTTTACAACTTTGCTGCACGTATTAAGTGAATCACTGCAGTTGTTAAATTAGTAACCTGGTTGTTAAGCGAATCTGGCTTACCCATTGACTTTACTTGTCAGAAGATTGCAACAGGTGATCATGTGACCCTGGGATGCTGCAACAGTTATAAATGTGAGTCAGTCATCAATCATCTGAATGTAAATCATGTAACCATGGGGATGCTGCCATGGTCATAAGTGTGAAAAATGGTCATAAATCACTTTTTTTCAGTGCCGTTGTAAGTTTGAACAGTCACTAAGTGAACTGTTGTAAGTTGAGTACTACCTGCATAGGAGAACCAGTTTGGTCCAGTGGTTAAGGCACCAGACTAGAGAACAGGAGACTGTGAGTTCAAGTCCTGCCTTAGCCATGAAAGCCAGTTGGGTGACCTTGGGCTTTTAACCAGTGGTGGGGTTCAAATTGTTTTACTACTGGTTTGGTGGGTGTGGCTTGGTGGGTGTGGCTTGGTGGGCGTGGCTTGGTGGGCATGCTTTGCCAAACAGCTTTCTCCATACCAGCTGAGACCTGTAGCACCAATCAGCTGCGAGGATAAAGAAAAGAAATGCACAGGGAGGATTTTTTTCCCTCCTCTCAGCAGATGGTTGGCTTTTTTTTTTTTTTTTTTACTACCAGTTCAACCGGACTGGTCTGAACCAGTAGCATACCACCACTACTTTTAGCCCAACTCCACCTCCCAGTGGGGAAAAGAGGAGGAGGAAGGTGTGCTGGTTACATTCACCGCCTTGAACGTTATTTATTTTGTAAATCAAACATGATCTATTATTGTAAAAATAAAAAATAAAGGTGGATCATAAAAAATAAGCTAGATCCACCAAGAATCCGAAAAAAGGAGGTTCCTCTTCTTGTATTTTAAAAAGGAAAACATAAAAAATATTATTTTGGTTTCTCTTCCATAGCTACACATTATGGAGATAGAATATAGACACCCAAAAGATGCCTTTAAAACTGGCAACACATACTCCATGCCTAAACAATCCTAAATTTTTCTATCTGCTTACACAACTGAGCAGGGTTTTAAAAGCATTAAATGGACACAGGTGGAACCATAAAACTAAGTGTCTCCACATGGAACATCTGCTGTGTGCCCCTGTTATCTTTATAAGGGAGCAGGGTTTTTTAAAAGCCTCTGTTTCTTTTAACCCTGTTGCTTGCAGCTTCTTTCCATCAACGACAGTCACAAATCTTTATTAGATCACAGAGTCAGCTTATTGCCCCCAACAATCTGGGACCTCATTTTACCCACCTTGGAAGGATGGAAGACTGAGTCAACCTTGAGCCTGGTGAGATTTGAACTGCCAAATTGCAGGCAATCAGCAGGCAGCAGAAGTAACCTGCAGTACTGCACTCTAACCACTACAACACTGTGGCTCATTGTAATGGGTTTGTCCTACTAATAGCTTAGCTGTCAACATTCTGTACCATCAGCTTCTGACCTAGAGTAAGAACCATTAGTTGTTTAGTGGTAATCAAGGATGATTGCCAGGGTGTAGTAAGTGTGACAATTCTGCTTCATCTTGTTGCAATACTGCATTCTAACCATTGCACCACCAAGGCTCTTAACTGGGTCATTGTAACCGCTTTGCTGAATATTTTTTTTACAGTTTATCTATTGTTTCATTTGGTATGCTGGCAACAATCAACCCCCTAACCAATTGCAATAGGAAATAAATTTTAAATTGAATGAACAGCAATTAAAGCAAAGAAAATCCATAATTTTAGTTGTCGGTTAAAATCAACAGCTAAATGGCATTGCAAGGGAATGTTTAACAACTAATAAAGAGAAGAGCCATGTTTTTCAAAGAACAGAACCAGCAATGGAAAGTGTACAGCTCTGAGTGATGCAACTTATGAGCATGTCTTCTCAGAGGATTTCAATAAACATTGAGGTTTATATAAGCAGAAGTGTCATTCCCCAGTATATAACTTTTATATACTGTTGATTCTCGTTAGCCCCATCTAGTGGCCAGAGGGACAAATATATGATCTTTATGTACCGTTGTTGCTCTCTAGCCCCATCCAGTGGCTGGAGAGACAAATACCAAGTATATTGTTTGAATTGACCCACCCCATTACCCATCCGCCCGCACTCAAAACAAATGCGTGCTAGGAAGCCAGACTCCATTTCCTTTAGCATTTGGGAAGCACAAAGAAGAAACCATCTTAATCTGTGGCACCAAATTAAGGACAAACCAACATCCCACACCCAGAGCATTGCTGGTCAGATTTAAATTGCTTGTATTTATTAATTGTTATGTTCAGCAATAACTCAATACTGTGTACCTTGTATTTGGTTCTCACTGTATGTATCCCTATTTTCCCCAGTTTCACCATATCCTCTTTCAATAAAGCATTCAGATATATGCACACAGGTCTGTTTTATTGGAGGATAGGTAGGTTTAGCTGTACACAGACTAACGTGCAGTGTGGACAGAACAAATAGCATTCTCTCAGATAGTCTGGATTTGAAATGTTTTAAAGGGCATGATCAGCAGTTTGTATTTTGCCCAGAAATTGGCAGCCAATGTGGCTGTTTTAAGCTCAGTTATACGATCCCTTTGCATTTTCCCCCAAGACCAGTTCTGCTGCTGGATTTTGTGCCATCTGAAGTTTCTGGATTAAAGCACAAAAGCAGACCTTATATGGAGCCCATACAAAACTGGAAGTTATAAGCGCTACAGTTTTAAAGCCATTGCCTTCCAGAAAATAGCAATAGCACGTAGACTTATATACTGCTCCATAATACATTACATCAGGGGTCCCCAACCCCCGGGGCCACAGCCCACTATTGGGCCATGGCCTGTTTCGAACTGGATCACATGGGAAGTGGGTTGGTACAAAACACACTGAGTTCAACTTGTGCGAGTGGCAGGCCAGCATGCACACGCATGTGTACACAGCTCAATATGCAATCAAGCTGTGTGGCATGTCTGTGAGTGCTGGCCCCACTGCTTGCATGAGTTGCGCTGCAAGTGTGGGCACTGGTCCACCATTCACAGGGTTGGTTCTCCTCTCTTCCCCTCAGGGGACATATACAGTTTATCTATTATTTCATTTGGTACCCTGGCAACAATCCACCCTCCACCCCAACCATTTGCAATAAGGAATAAATTTTAAATCGAGAGGTGAACAGCATTTCAAACAAAGAAAATTCATAATTTTACGTTGTCGGTTAAAATCAACAGTAAATTTCAGTTAACAGTTAACTTTGGGCAGTTTACAATGTCAGCATATTGCCCCAAAAATGTGGGTTCCCATTTTACTGATTTGGAATCAACCTTGAGTCAGTCAGGATCAAACTCTTGGCTGTGGGTAGAGTTAGCCTGCAACACTGCATTTTAACCACTGCACCACCAGAGCTCGGACAGACAGATGATGGATGGATGGATGGATGGATAGATGATAGATTAGATAGATAGATAGATAGATAGATAGATAGATAGATAGAGGGGTGGGATTCTACCAGTTCGCACCTATTCACTAGAACCAGTTGTTAACATTCTAAGCAGTTCGGAGAACTGGTTGTTAGAAGGAATTACTGGCCTAATCCTGTAAGGAAGGCAGGAAGGAAACATTCTGGTGTTGCTTACAGAAACTGCCTCTCTGTTAACTCTTATTACATTCTTGGCAGGACTAGATTTCTTGTCTCTAGAACATCTCTAGAGTTTTTCCCTCCTCCTTTGCTGGTACTTTGCTTGTGTGGAGTGACCATTCAAAGTTACAATGGCACTGAAAAAAGTGACTTATGACCATTTTTCACACTTATGACTGTTGCAGCATCCCCACAGTCATGAGAGGCCGGGCAAGAGATGGTGCCTTGATGTGAGTGATATTGAGTTGGCCATCAAGCCATGTCCACACAGTCACATGACCACCAAGCCACACCTACCAACTAAGCCACGCCCACAGAACCAGTTGTTAAAAAATTGAATCCCACCCCTGGATAGACAGATATCAGCCCAAGTTGATAAATGATTTCCTAGCTTTTTCATGCATCTCTGAAACCAGAGGAAGATAGGGATCCAGTAGCACCCTTAAACTAAATAACTGTGTCTGCTTCTTCTAAAAGAGTAACTCCCTTCCAAGCAAGTCAGTCTACCAGCTATCTAGAAAAATGGATTCTCCAAAGACATTTAAACCCAACCTGTCTTGATCTTGTACCAACTTTAAACTGCTAAAAGCCAGCCATTTCTTGCAGCTAATCAATTGGTTGGAGACAGAGAGAAAGATAAAGACAGAGAGAATATGTACCTCCCCTGAGTTACACATTTGTTACTCATTCAACCACAAAAGGAGATTAAAACTCAATATATCTCCAGTTTGTTCATTTATATTATGCATATTGTAAATTGTTATGTGTATGGTCTATAGTTGTAAAATACAACTGAAACAATCTGCAAAGCTATTAAAAAAAACCAAATACTTGTCTTTGTAATGATGATATACAGTGCAACCATTTAACCATTTCAGAAAAATTTCTCCAAAGTTTAAGGCAATTACATAATTTTATTTATTTTTATTTATTTTATTTCTTTGATTTGCCAATTGTTTACAAGATAATAAGTATAAGTGTATACATAGTTGTGAATACATGAAATGGGTACATATAAGAAAAATAAAAGAATAAGAGAAACAATAGGACAGGGACGGTAGGCACGTTGGTGCGCTTATGCACGCCCCTACAGACCTCTTAGGAAAGGGGTGAGGTCAATAGTAGACAGTCTAAGGTTAAAGTTTTTGGGGTTTGGGGAAGAAACTACAGAGTCGGGTAGAGTATTCCAGACATTGACCACTCTATTGCTGAAGTCGTATTTCCTGCAATCAAGTTTGGTGCGGTTTACTTTGAGTTTGTATCTATTGTGTGCTCTTGTGTTGTTATGGTTGAAGCTGAAGTATTCATTGACAGGTAGGACATTGCAATGTATGATTTTATATACCATGCTTAAGTCAGACCGAAGACGGCGTAATTCAAGGTTTTCAAGTTCAAGAATTTCAAGTCTGGTGGCATAAGGTATTCTACAACGAGTAGAGGAGTGGAGAACTCTTCTTGTGAAATATTTCTGGACTTTCTCAATTGTGCTAATATCAGATACGTAATGTGGGTTCCAGACTGATGAACTGTATTCGAGTATTGGTCTAGCAAATGTTTTGTATGCTCTGGTTAGTAGTGTGATATTACCAGAGAAAAAGCTACGTAGGATTAGGTTAACAACTCTTAATGCCTTTTTGGCTATGTAGTTGCAGTGGGCTCTAGCACTTAGATCATTAGAAGTGAGTATTCCAAGGTCCTTTACAGAGCTTGGGTCATCAACAAGTTCTTGACTATTCAGCTTGTATTTTATTTTCTGATTTTTTTGCCAATATGTAAGACAGAGCATTTATTTGTTGAGATTTGAAGTTGCCATTTGTTTGACCATTCTGATACATAGTCAAGATCTTTTTGTAGGGTAGCAGTATTGTCTGTGGTATTGAACAGCTTTACATCATCAGCGAAGAGAACGCAATTGCTCTTAATATGATCACAGAGGTCGTTTATGTAGAGTATGAAGAGAGTTGGTCCTAGAACACTGCCTTGGGGACACCACCATTGACAGGTACTGGATTTGATAGGACGCTCCCGATTTTGACCATTTGTTGTCTGTTTGACAGGAATGCTTCTATCCAGTTATTCAGTTGTCCAGAGATACCATAGGATTTTATTTTTAGGAGTAGTTTGTCGTGTACCACTGAATCAAAGGCTTTACAGAAGTCTATGTAGATTGCGTCTATTGCTTTGCCCTGGTCGAGTTGTGTCGTCCATATGTTTTTGCAGTGTAAGAGTTGCAGATTACAGGATAGTTTTTTTCTGAAACCAAATTGTTTATTGGAGAGTAGGTTATTTGTCTCTAAGTGAAGGATGATGGATTGGTTAATAATTGATTCCATGACTTTACAGGTGACGCAGCATAAGGAGATTGGCCTGTAATTTTCAACTAGGCTTGGGTCTCCCTTTTTGAAGATGGGGATGACTGTGGCTTGTGACCATAGGTTAGGCAAGGAGCTGGTCCTGAAAGATTTTTCAAAGATTATGCTTAGAGGTTTGGCTATGGCAGTGGATAGCTTTCTTAAGAAGTAGGCACATATTCCATCCGGTCCAATAGATAGAGATGGTTTTAGATTGCGTAGTGATTTTTCAACATTGTCTTCTGAAATCGATATGTATTAGATCATTATTGTTATCTGTGGTACGGCTAGGAAATACTGGGAATGATCCATTGCTGTTTACAAATACTGAGCCGAAGAATGTGTTAAAGATGTTGGCTTTAATGGTGTCGTCGTTGCAGTCTTTACCATCAGGTCCTATCAAGGGAGGGATGGACCTTGAGTCTTTTAGTTTGTTGTTTACAAAATTGTAAAAGCACGGGTGGAATTGGTGCTTAGAAGGTTTTCCTCTTGTTTAATGTGATAATTGGTGCATTCGGTCTTTATCTGGTGGCATAAATTTTTGTATCGGCTTTTGAAATTGGCAACGTGACCAGATTTGTTTTTCCGCCAGAGTGATCTCTTTTTGGATTGAAGTTTCCTTATTGTTATGGGTAATCTGCTTTTTTGTTTTGTTTTGGGAGTTGTTGTTGGTACATATAGTTTGATGACTCTTTTGACTTCAAGTAAAAATATGTTGTAATGGTCTTCAACAGTATTGCATCCAGTGAATAGAGATTGCCAATCAAGGGATGAGAGATCGTTGTCTATAAGATCATAGTTGCCTTTTTGAAGTTACAATTGGGGATTACATCATTGTGGTGATTTTTGTGTGGGCGTATGTTGAGACAAAAGTCAATCATATTGTGGTCACTGCTGGAAAGGGTTCTTTAGTTTGTATTCCGTAAATTAAATTCAAACTATTGCAGAAGATGAGATCGAGGCAGTTGTTTAGTCTAGTGTTGTTGGTTACTAGTTGTTCCAGTCCCAGATTTGTAATAGCATTGTAGAAGGTTGTGTGTATGATTTCAGTTGTACAATCATTTAGGGTCCAGTCAATATGAGGTAGATTGAAATCACCAAGAAAGATAAAAGGGTATGGGCAGGATGCAGCCCATGTTAGTAATGTATTTAGCTTGTTTACATGTTCGATGTCATAATCAGGTGCTCTGTAACATAGTAAGAATCGAATTGTGATATTTAAGGATAGTTCACAGATGATGGTCTCAGGAAGAGCAAGCTCTTGGGTAACTTGGATATTTTTTAGATGTAAGGATTTTTATAGAATATAGCAACACCACCTCCTCGACGATTTTCACGATCTGATCGGTAAACATGATAGTCTCTTACTTTGGTAATGGAGTCGGGAGAGATGCATTGAGCCATGTTTCACAGACAAATATAATGTCAAAGTTAGCCATATTTAGGAGGATGAGAAATTCAGGTATTTTATTCACGAGGCTTCTTGCATTGAGTAGTTTGCATTTAAGGCCGGCAGTAGTTGGAATTGAGGTAGTTGGGGCGTGCGTGCCTAGTCTTGGGTGATGGTGGATCAGTTGAGGTAGGGTTGTGGTTGAGGGTAGAAGCTGAGTATTGGGTTGCGTGGCTTACTTTTGATACAGTCAGCATGGTAGTCAATGTACAGGTCCTTCTCTCCATTGTCTAGACGGTTTTTGAGTTCAACGCGGAGTGCACGGGAGCGGGCACGTTGCTGTATGGTTAGGTCAGGGCGGCAACGGAGGTTCTTATGGTTGGTGTTGGTTTTGGCGAGTGAGTTTATAGTATAAATGAATTTACGTTTGCTTGATTCATTTTTGCAAATGACCCTGCACAAGCGTGGGGCCACAGAATCATAAGAGAGGCAGCATATGACGTCCTCTTCTAAAGCAAGGTACTGTTGCTAATTTCAAGTACATGCTCTCAATCAAATTTATTTTGTCAATTTCCAAGGAATGTTCCTCAGTATGATACGATGTATGGGAAGACACCATAGTTTAATGGTAAAGTACCTGCTTTGCATGTAGAAAGCCTCAGTGTTAGCTCTCAACATCTTCAGAACCTGATAATTGGTGATGGGAGAAGGGAGGCAGGAGATATTTTTACCTCCTTGAGAAGTGAAAAATTCAAATCTAATGCTCTTAGCAATTATACATGGAAATGATTTCCTTTCGATTTCCTCCTACACACACACACAAAACACTCTTACTGATGAACTCTTTTGACACCTGTACTATTGCATAACAATTGTAATTGGGAAGACTGAAGACTAAAACATATGAAGAACAGATACAGGAATTGGGTATATCTAGTCTAGTGAAAAGAAGGACTAAGGGAGACATGATAGCAGTGTTCCAATATCTCAGGGGCTGCCCCAAAGAAGAGGGAGTCAAGCTATTCTCCAAAGCACCTGAAGGCAAGATAAGAAACAATGGATGAAAACTAATCAGGCAGAGAAGCAACCTAGAACTAAGGAGAAATTTCCTGACAGTCAGAACAATCAACCAGTGGAAGAGTTTGCCTTCAGAAGTTGTGGGTGCTCCAACACTCTAGTCTTTTAAGAAGGGACTTGACAACCCTTTGTCTAACATGGTATAGGGCAGTGGTGGCTAACCTTTTTGGGCTCCAAAAATTGCACACTTGGGTGCCAGCACCCAGAATGCAATGCGTGAACCCCTCCCCACACCCCCTGTACATGCGTGTGCATTTCCCCCCCACCCCCTTACCTGCACTGCCCCTCACAGTGGATTTTTCGGCTGCTTTGAGGCCTTTTTTGGCCTCCCAGAGGCTTAGAAAAATCCTCTGCAAGGCTTTTCAGGCCAAATTATAGGCCCGTTTCATCACTTCCTGTAATACCGGAAGTGACAAAATGGGCCTATAATTCATCTTGAAAAGCCTTGCAGAGGATTTTTCCAAGGCTCTGGGAGGCTGAAAAAGGCTTCAAACCAACTGAAAAAATCAGCAGTGAGGTGCACGCATGCGCAGTGAGGCATGCATGCCGTAGGTTCTCCATCACAGGTATAGGGTCTCCTGCTTCAGCAGGGGATTGCCTGAGCAGGGGGTTAGACCTCTAAGAGTCCCTTCCAACTCTGTTATTCCATATTCTGTAACAATAGATGATGATGGCTCAGTATTTGTAAACAGCAATGGATCATGCCCAATATTTCCTAGCCGTACCACAGATAACAACAATGATCTAATACATATCGATTTCAAAAAAGACAATGTTGAAAAAGCAATACGCAACCTAAAACCATCTCTATCTATTGGACCGGATGGAATATGTGCCTACTTCTTAAGAAAGCTATCCACTGCCATAGCCAAACCTCTAAGCATAATCTTTGAAAAATCTTTCAGAACCAGCTCCTTGCCTAACCTATGGTCACAAGCCACAGTCATCCCCATCTTCAAAAGGGAGACCCAAGCCTAGTTGAAAACTACAGGCCAATCTCCTTATGCTGCGTCACCTGTAAAGTCATGGAATCAATTATTAACCAATCCATCATCCTTCACTTAGAGACAAATAACCTACTCTCCAATAAACAATTTGGTTTCAGGAAAAACTATCCTGTAATCTGCAACTCTTACACTGCAAAAACATATGGACGACACAACTCGACCAGGGCAAAACAATAGACGCAATCTACATAGACTTCTGTAAAGCCTTTGATTCAGTGGTACACGACAAACTACTCCTAAAAATAAAATCCTATGGTATCTCTGGACAACTGAATAACTGGATAGAAGCATTCCTGTCAAACAGACAACAAATGGTCAAAATCGGGAGCGTCCTATCAAATCCAGTACCTGTCAATAGTGGTGTTCCCAAGGCAGTGTTCTAGGACCAACTCTCTTCATACTCTACATAAACGACCTCTGTGATCATATTAAGAGCAATTGCGTTCTCTTCGCTGATGATGTAAAGCTGTTCAATACCACAGACAATACTGCTACCCTACAAAAAGATCTTGACTATGTATCCGAATGGTCAAACAAATGGCAACTTCAAATCTCAACAAATAAATGCTCTGTCTTACATATTGGCAAAAAAAAATCAGAAAATAAAATACAAGCTGAATAGTCAAGATCTTTTTGATGACCCAAGCTCTGTAAAGGACCTTGGAATACTCACCTCTAATGATCTAAGTGCTAGAGCACACTGCAACTACATAGCCAAAAAGGCATTAAGAGTTGTTAACCTAATCCTACGTAGCTTTTTCTCTGGTAATATCACACTACTAACCAGAGCATACAAAACATTTGCTAGACCAATACTCGAATACAGTTCATCAGTCTGGAACCCACACTACGTATCTGATATTAGCACAATTGAGAAAGTCCAGAAATATTTCACAAGAAGAGTTCTCCACTCCTCTACTCGCTGTAGAATACCTTATGCCACCAGACTTGAAATTCTAGAACTAGAAAACCTTGAATTACGCCTGCCTTCGGTCTGACTTAAGCATGGTATACAAAATCATACATTGCAATGTCCTACCTGTCAATGAATACTTCAGCTTCAACCATAACAACACAAGAGCACACAATAGATACAAACTCAAAGTAAACCGCACCAAACTTGATTGCAGGAAATACGACTTCAGCAATAGAGTGGTCAATGTCTGGAATACTCTACCCGACTCTGTAGTTTCTTCCCAAACCCCAAAAACTTTAACCTTAGACTGTCTACTATTGACCTCACCCCTTTCCTAAGAGGTCTGTAGGGGCGTGCATAAGCGCACCAACGTGCCTACCGTCCCTGTCCTATTGTTTCTCTTATTCTTTTATTTTTCTTATATGTAACCATTTCATGTATTCACAACTATGTATACATTTATACTTATTATCTTGTAAACAATTGGCAAATCAAATAAATAAATAAATAAATGATGATGATGATGATGATGATGACGATGACGACGATGATGATGACGATGACAGCACATTGTGTTTTTTCTCTAGTTATAAACTGTTCATTTATTGAAACAATATAAAGGCTGATGTATAATGTACAATGCATTAATGATTTTATTTGAAGAACTAAACTCTTTTTAAAAGATCTATGTTTTTGTCTTTTCTGAGAAACTAGTTGTAGTATTTAACTGACTGGAGTGGTGTGAACAAAGATACCACGTCATGATTATAATATGGCATATGCTATTATTATACTTTGAAAATAAAGCTGAAGAATGCAGAAAGATAATCAAAAGATTCCATAAGCATGCTGGAGGGTTTTTTCCCCCCACAGTCAAATTAAAGGGTTATCTTGCAGTCCTTTAGGTGGCAGGAAATTTAATGTTTGTCATTCCCCTTGATAATAGTGACACATAGTACGGTCAGGGGTGGGATTCAAATTTTTTAACAACCGGTTCTGTGGGCATGGCTTAATTGGTGGGCGTGGCTTGGTGGTCATGTGACTGGGTGGACATGGCTAGGTGGTCATGTGACTGGCTGGGTGTGGCCAACTCAATATCACTCACATTGAGGCATGCATCTCCTCACCTGGCCTCTCATGACTGTGTGGATGCTGCAACAGTCGTAAGTGTGAAAAATGGTCATAAGTCACTTTTTTCAGTGACATTGTAACTTTGAATGGTCACTCCACACAAGCAAAGTACCAACAAAGGAGGGAAGAAAAACTCCAGAGAAGTTCCTGAGACAGGAAGTTTAGTCCTGCCAAAAATGTAATAAGGGTTAAGGGAGAGGCAGTTTCTGTAAGCAACACCAGAATGTTTCCTTCCTGCCTTCCTTACAGGATTAGGCCAGTAATTTTTTCTAACAACCGGTTCTCCAAACTGCTTAGAATGTTAACAACCAGTTCTAGAGAATAGGTGCAAACTGAGTACGGTCCTAAATAATTATGTCCCCTCTGAGAAGAGGGATTCATGGATTTCTCCAGCTGTATTTTGATCCCATGCCCCTTCCCCCTTATCACCACCGACAGAATCTATCAATCACTCTCCTTGATGTGGGCTGGGTTTGAGAAGATGGTGAATTTGGCCAGCAGGTTCAACTCAATCAATCCTTGAGTTTTGACCAATGAACCAGAAAGGCCATTTGGTGAAGTTCGCTCTGGTTTTGCACATGTATTTTGTGTAGGTGCATTCCGAGGGAGTCTATTTATCAGTTGGGAAACAATGTTGTTACAACCTCAAGACCTCACAGCTTCAATCTCAAACTGTCTACCATGGACCTCACCCCATTCTGAAGAGGTCCTTAAAGGGGCCATGCGTGCCTACTGTCCCTGATTTACTGTCCCCATTTACCTTTATTTACTTCCTTTGTTCATGTTTATGTTCATATTAGAGATGGTATTCAGCAGGTTCTGACCAGTTTTGGAGAACTGGTAGCAGAAATTTTGAGTAGTTTGGACAATCAGCAAATACCACCTCTGACTGGCCCCGTCCCCATCTCTTCTCTGCCTCCCAAGTCCTGGCTGATCGGCTGGGTCTTCTTTGGTTGCCCTACACAGGAGAACAGAGCTGGAAAGCAGGTTAGTAGGGTGGGGAGGGAATGGGGATTTTTCAGGAATGGGGAGGGAATGGGATTTTGCAGTATGCTTTCCCTGCCACGCCCACCAAGCAATGTCCACCAAGCAACACCACACCCACCAAGCCATGCCCACAGAACCAGTAGTAAAAAAAAATTGAATCCCACCACTGGTTCATACCCATACTTGTTATCTTGTACATGTTTGATGAACAAAAATAAAAATAAATAAATAAACCAAGATACAAGGGAGAACAGAAAAGCTGTCATCCTGAAGCCAAAAATATTCCATTCCAAGTATTAGATTGTGGATTTAATGTTTCTCCAAACACCCATTCAATCCATGTTCCATAAAAGAGGCATTGGCACTCAGGAGCTGTTCATGTAGATTTTGACCTGGAGATAAAGCTAATCGTGTCACCATCAGGGTGGTTGAAGAATTAAGGTCATATTGTTTCCATAGCGCTCTCTGTGAGAGGATAAGAAGGGAAACATTAACAGCTGGACTAGAGTCAAAGATGATTTAAGGTATGAACTGAAGGTCAGATGGAAACTGCCATTGAACAGACAGAAACAAGAGAGGTTATTTACTAGGATATGCAAGGGAAGGATACTCCATCTGTCCATGCTGTGCAACTGATTCTAGTTGGACCAGAAGACCTCCAAAGTCCCTTTCAAAATTATTTCTTTGAAATCTTGTGTTTAGATGAAATATCCTTTCTGATACAGGTTCAAACGTGGAAAGTGAAGCTTTTTCTCCTTTTGCTGAACTTGTTGTGGGAGTTAATTATCTATTTACCACTTCAGAAATCTAGGAGACAGGTTGAGGTTCTTTTCAAAGTACATTATATGTCCTTGATTAACAAAGAAGCAAGAAAACTGTGATTACATTCCAGGGATAGTTCTCATTTTTGCAAATTATAAGTGGTCCTTATCTTTTGACTGTTTTGCAACAGTCCAAGTTCTGGATAGTTGATTATAAATGGGTAAATGATTTTTTTTATATATATAAAAGGAAGTTCAAAGTTCTATGTACTAATTTTGCACGCAGTGGTTGAAAACATGAAAGCAAAGACTAAAACTTACTTTTTGCAAGTGGCTTTCCATGCCAAGAGCAGTGGTGCTCCTGTTCTTTTCATGGTTGGGTAGAAGAATGTCACTTTCCTTCCTTTGCAAAATAAGATGGATTTGCCAAAATGTATCTCTTCCCCATAGCTGTGAAAGGAACAGAACTTGCAACTGGTCATCTTCTAAATCTTCTGTCAACTAAGAAGACTTTTCCAAGTACAAAATCAGTTAATATGTATTCAATCTCAAGATTGTTACAAGATTGATTAGAATCCCCAAGTAGATTCCAGCATAATATGCCATTGATCTGAAGGATTTCAACTTTCAATTTCCTAGCATTTTCAACCACTTTGGTTTTGGTTGTTTAAAATATTTCATGGGGAATATTTCATGAAGAAAGCTAGATATTTAAAAAAGAGAAAACAGACATAGAACATAAAATAACAGATTTGGAAGGGACCTTGGAGGACATCTAACCCAATCCCCTGCTAAAGTAGCTACGATTTTTTAAAAAATGGCTGTCCAATTTCCTTTTGAAAGCCTCCCCACAACTTCTGAAGGCAAGCTATTCCACTGGTTGATTGTTCTCACCATAAGGAATTTTCTCCTTAGTTCTAGGTTACTCCTCTCCTTGATTAGTTTCCATCCATTGTTTCTTGTCTTGCCTTCTGGTGCTTTGGAAAATAGGTTGACCCTTCATCTTTGTAGGAGCCCCTCAAATATTGGATGTCATGCCCCTGGTGGAGACTGACTCTGAGGGAGAGAAGGAACAGCCGACAGGGAGTGGAAGTGTGGCTCCAGAGGTTGTGGAGGAGGCTGGGGAAGGGCAGAGGCCGGCTGAGCAGTCAGAGGAGGACCCAGGCCCATCCCCTATCCATCCTAGGGCATGCAGGGAGGAGAGGATAAGGGAGAGACATGGTCTCCTTGGGAGTAGAGGGCCTTGATCCTCTTCATGGACCGCAGCTGTGACAACTGAATAAGAGTTTGGACAAATGCTGGAAACAAATCGTGTAAATATCTCTAGTTTATAGTTCCTCTCTGAGTTTGGCATCCTTCCCAGTGTGTGTTATCTGTAGGACATCCTCCAGCCTTATCTTGCCTGGTTTATGTTGCTTTTTTCCTTCTTCGTGTAACTGTGTGGGAGTTTTTTTTTTTTCTTCCATCAAAGATATTCGGAGCTTGTAAGCAAACTGAAGGAATAAAAGGGGCTTCACTTGTTTTCTGTGACTGGGTTTGTTGTGTATCCCACCCTGGGTCATCACACTGGAACACTGCTATCATGTCTTCCCTAGTCCTCCTTTTCATTAGACTCAACATGCCCCATTCCTGTGACCATTCTTCATATGTTTTAGCCTCCAGACACCTATATTGAGTCTAATGAAAAGAAGGACTAGGGGTGACATGATAACAGTATTCCAGTATTTGAGAGGTTGCCACAAAGAGGGGGGGGGGAACCTCAACTTATTTACCAAAGCAACTGTTGGCAGGACAAGAAACAATGGATGGAAACTAATCAAGGAGAGAAGCAACCTAGAACTAAGAAGAAACTTTCTAACAGTGAGGACAATTAATCAATGGAGCAGTTTGCTGTCAAAAGTTGTAGGTGCTTCATCACTGGAGGTTTCTAAGAAGAGACTGGACAGCCACTTGTCTGAAATGGTATAAGATCTCTTGCTTGAGCAGGGGGTTGGACTAGAAGACCTCCAAGATCCCCATCAGCTCTATTCTGATTGGTTGATTGAAAACTGGATGCAGTTTTCCAAGGGTAGCTGTACTAATGCTTTATAAAGTGATACTAATACTTCATGTGATCTTGATTCTACCCCTCTATTTATGCAGTATAGGATTGCATTGGCTTTTTGGGCTGCTGCCACACTGTAGGCTCATGTTGAAGTGATTGTCCATTTATGAACTGGACCATTTCTGACCCCTAACTACTGAATGAGCATCAATCCTTAACTCTAAGCCTGTATTCCTCTTGCTGTACCATTGCAAAATAATTAACATGGGCATAAATTAAGTAGATAATGACACTTAATGCAGATCACGACTGAAATTTATGGAGATGCCTATCCCACCTTAAAGTCATTTCTTTTTTTCTGAGTGAGATGATCCCCTTAAGTTTCACTCATGTTGTTTATACAAAGAACACAGAAATTGTCTGGCAACAGATGCCATCCTGCCAGTAAGTACAAGATAAGACCTGCAGACTCTAAAATTGCCTAGAGCTAAGGATAGTGCTGTTAAAAACTGTCACGCAGTGGGTTGTCCTAACTCACTCTGGATTTCCTCTGACTCACTATCATGCTTTAAAAATACTGGAGAGGTATTGCTGAAAAGACACGACTTGAACACCGAGAAATGTGGTTGAACGCATTATTGTTCTTCAGACAAACTCTCCAGGCCAATCTGCTGTGATCCCACGTGAATTATGTTAAGCATTGTACAGTCATATAATTCTCACCCATCCCCAACCCTTGACGTGACGCTTCCAGTTTTTTTTCATGGAAACTATTGAGATTCTATTATTAGGATATACAACCATCTCATTCCAATTGAGCTTGGCTCCTTATGACTTCATGGCTTTCTATGCAACCCTATTCAGAACTAAAGCTGGAAAGATGCCCTCACCCAGCAGCTTTATATAGATCAGGGGTGGGCTGCTGGGGGTTTGCAGGGGCTCAGGAGATCTTCTAGCTAAGATTCTGCAGTTCAGAGAACCCCCAAATCCCACTCTTGGCTAGCCCTGCCCCACCTCACCCCTCCCCTCCCAGGAGTCCCCATGTGGCCCGTTTTGGATGAAGGTAAGTGCAGGGTGCACACAGAGGTTCAGGGAGGGTGAAAAATGGGTCTCCCAGAAGTTCAGGAAGGCCAGAAATAGGTCCATTTCCAGCTTCCAGAGAGGCTCCGGTGTCAGGTTTGGAAGCCATATTGAGATCCGATGCTCCCACGCTGCCACAATTGAGCCTGGGAAAGTGGGAGGGAGGGGATTTATTGGAGTATATCTAGTTAGACGTAATAACATTCTTTTTCTGATTCAAGGTCAGGTCGTGTTGCGCACAAGTGAAAGGAAGTCTTCACTTGGGACAGACAGTGACTGGGCCATGTGATGTGATGATGGGTATAGGTTTGTAGTTTTTACTCATTGCAAGGAAGCCGGAACTTCAGATTCGGGATTCCAAAGATGGGCCACTTACTATCCAAATAAAAGGAACCTTTGAGAGATGTATGTCTTGGAGTTATTGATTGGAATGGAGGTTTGCTGGAACACTGACATTTGGAGCCTGGAGAGGCTGTTTTCACCCTCCCTGAGGCTCAAGGAAAGCCTCCGGAGCCCAGGGAGGGCAAAAACATCCCCCCCCCCCGCCATGGGGCTGGAGGCCAACTAGACCATACCCACCATGGCCACATCCACCCAGCAACTGGGCAGAGAACCGTTGCTAAAAATTTTGAAGCCCACCCTCTGATGTAGATATTAAACAAAAGTGGAGAGAGTGCCCAGCCCTGTGGAACTCCACAAAGCAGAAGCCACAGGCTACACCTTCCTCCCATCCCCTGATCAAAACTGACTGGAACCAGTCCTGAGAAAGGAAGAAAACCAGTGTATCATTGAACAGGCCATTCCCAGCCAATCCACCAGGATACCATGACTGATGGTATCATAAGCTGCTGAGAGGTCAAGAAAAGCAAGGATGGATCCATCTCCCCCTCCCCATCCTGCCCCTACCAGGTCCTCTGTGTAAGGATCATCAATCTTGCTTTGGTCCCATATATATGTCTGAATCCTAACTAAAAGGTGTGTAATTATCTAATCAAGGTAATCACATCGCCCATGGTGGTCTTGAAGACCTTGTAGTCACAATGTGAAAGGCCAGCTGGAAAAGCTTATCCCAATATTCAGACCACCCCTTCCCTGTTACATTTTTAAACAGCCATGAAAATATTATTCTTCAAGAAAGGCATTTGGGAAACATTTGAAGATTCTTCTGCTATGGATGGTAACAATTCAAGCATTGCTAATTTACTATAGTTTGATTTTTGGGTTGTTAGTTGTAAAGCAATCAATCTTAGGAAGTTAAGTGGCATAGCAGGCAAGGTAATAAATACATTTAATTAATCAAGAATCAGGAAGTGCCAGTTCTACCTTTCTATATGTCTGGGGTCAATGGCATCTTTTGTCCTGTTGGAAATTAACTCCATTTGGCTGATAGTACAAAGCAACTTGAGTTTATAGTAGCGCCTAACCATCAGACATCATTCCCGAGGAACTAAAAAGCAGTCACTTTTATTGTGCATGTTTTATTGCATTATATGCATTCCCACTACATATTGACCATTACCATATAAAAAATGCTGTGTAGTTTAGGCATATATGTATTTCATCTGATTTTCAGAAAATTCTTTAACTGCATTAAGGAAAGGTAAAGTAAATGTGCTAAGTATAAAAATAAATCACATGATACCCGATTGTGCAATTAATGCGAACCTGATTGCAGAATTGTTTTGAATAGTGTGGGATGGTTATTTGACATCACAAGGTTGTCTTTTTTTTAGTCTACATGTCATATCAAAGTTAAAAAAAAAAAAGATTCTGAGTCTCCAACATGGCACACAAACCTTTGTCAGAATACCATTTCAGACAGGTGGATTGTTCAGTCTTTTCTTAAAAACCTCCAGTGATGAAGGATCTACAACTTCTGGTGGCAAGCTGTTCCACTGGTTAATACTCCTCACCATTAGGAAGTTTCTCCATGATTCCAGATTGCTTCTCCCCTTGATTAGTTCCCATCCATCGTTTATTGTCTTGACCCCCTTCTCTTTGTGGCAGCCCCTCAAATACTGGAATACTGCTATCATGTCACCCCAAGTCCTTTTTTTCTCTAGACTAACCATACCCAAATCCTACAACTCTTCTTCATATGTTTTAGTTTCCAGGCCTTTAATCAACTTAGTTGCTTTCTCTGCATTTTCCCCAAAGTCTCAACATCAACCCACGTGGGCCAAAGTGCCTAAAAATCCTTTCTTTGTCACTCTCTGGACACTTCTCCTCTCGATGCACGCACTCACATTTGCATACACATCTTCAGATCCCAAAGGTGCCAGAAAATCCCCTCCTTAGATCATAGAAACATGTTTCTATGCATTTCCCCCCTAATATTTTGGCTTGGAAGATTGTGCAGCTGTGAAAACAAAACAAAGGTAACATACAATACCCTGTGGAAGATGGACTTAGAAAAGGTGGCAGGTGATATTTTACTAAATAACAACAATAACAATAATAAAGGCAGAAAGGCAGGGCTAGATGAATCAAAAGTTGGAATTAAGATTGCCGGGAGAAATATCAACAATCTCAAATATGCAGATGATGCCACTCTTAATGGCAGAAAGTGAAGAGGAACTAAAGAGCCTCTTGAAGTCGGTGAAGAAGGAGAGTGCAAAAGTTGGCTTGAAACTCAACATTAAGAAAACTAAGATCATGGCATCCGGCCCTCTCAATTCCTGGCAAATAGATGGGGAAGAAATGAAGGTAGTGACAGATTTTATTTTCCTGGGCTCCAAGATCACTGCAGCCAAGAAATTAAAAGAGGCTTGTTTCTGGGGAGGAAAGCTATGGAAAATCTAGACGGCATACTAAAAAGCAGAGGCATCACCCTGCCAATAAAAGTGTGTATAGTCAAGGTTTTGGTTTTCCCGGTTGCAATATATGGCTGTGAAAGTTGGACCATAAGAAAGGCTGAGAGCCAAAGAATTGAAGTCTTTGAACTATGGTGCTGGAGAAGACTCCTGCGAGTGCCTTGGACTGCAAGCTGATCAAACCGGTCAGTTCTAGAGGAGATCAACCCTGAGTGCTCTTTAGAAGGCCAAACCCTGAAGATGACACTCAAATACTTTGGCTGTCTAATGAGAAGGAAGGGCTCACTGGAGAAGAGTCTATAATGCTGGGAAAGATTGAGGGCAATAGAGGACAGAGAATGAGGTGGATGGAGTCACTGAAGCAGTTGGTGTGAGCCTTAAATGGACTCTGGGGGATGGTAGAGGACAGGAAGGCCTGGAGGAACGTTGTCCATGGAGTCGCGATGGGTCAGACACGACTTTGCAACTAACAACAACAACAAAGAATTTTACTAATCTGGGCTTTGAAACTAGGTAAGTCCCCCAGGGGACTTACTATTGGCTCACTCACAACTATTTTGTTAGTGAGCCAATCTTCCCATGAGCTGCTTTGTAAGCATACCCACTGAATTCCCAACCTGACATCTACTCTGAAAGGTTTAGGCCCTCTGAATTAGATCATCTATATATGGATAGCCTTGAAAGCAACATTTGGTCCACCTTCTACATTTTTTTCTTTCTGGCGTAGCTTTTTCTGGCTTTATAAAAATATCCTTTAAGAGTCCCATCATACTCACATATCTGTGCTCTGCCTTCCCTATCTTGATTTCTCTCTCTCTCTCTCTCTTTTAAATACAGCAAGTGCCAAGAGGACTCTGGGACACACTGGCCTTTGCCAGGGAGAATGAGAATGAGGAGAGAGAGAGAGAAAGAGGAGAAGGAAGGAGGACTGAAATGCGTGTGTGTGTGTGTGTGTGTGTGTTGTGTGTGTGGGGGGGGGGGAAGCAAAACTCCTGTTATGTTCCAAAGGATGAGTCACTTCCTATCAGTAATCCTGAGATGCTTATTTATTGCTCTTTTGCTGATAGGGAGCCCAGCTCCATTTCTCAGCCAGGGTTCCAATGATTCTGCTTCCTCCTTTCCTCCACCCCCACCATCTTGGCTGGCCATTAATCATTGTGGGTTCTGTTTCCAAGTGTACACAAGAGTGGGAGTCGTGCCTGCAAGTGGCCTTTCGTGGCCTCCAGTTCAATGAAATCACCTTGTGCAGAGACTTCTATTTACGAGAGTCGAGTCGGGTTTATTTGTAACCACACAACTTCCTCTGTTATTTGATAAGCTCAAACATTTGCTACTGATAATCAGAGTGTGTCACATTCATTGTTCAGGCGGGCATCCACAAGGCTCCTCTTCTGAGTTTGGCCTGGTTAACCCCTTGTGTGGAAGCAGCTCAATCCGTTTGAAGGCCAAAGTCCTCCTGCAGAAGAAGGAAAGGGACAGCTGGGCTCAGGATATTGGAGAAGGATTTGTTGGGAAGCCACAGCTGGAGATTGCTTCCTTCCTTGACAAAAAAAAAAAAAAGGCTTTTAATCTCTTTCCCTGCCTCTGGTCTCTCACACTCTCCAATGAAACTAGATGCAATCATAAAAAGGAAGGAACGGCTGCATCTGTGGCTAGTTCTGCTAACATTTGTTGCCTTCCAGCAAAACTACATTCAAGGCAATATAGTTTCCAGCTAAAGCCAATAAAACATCAGAGCGGAACAATCAGACCTGCTTAGCAGATGCGAGCCACAAAAGGGCCTTTGTGTGTTGCTAACTTTCAAGAAAAAAAAAAGTTTCAAGTCCTGGGCAAAACAGAGATCCTGCTCTTTAAAATGGGTGCCACAGCAGAGAAGTCTTTACACTGCATCCACTCTGAACTCAAAGCACGGAGTTATCAATCAATAGAACAAAGTATAAAAAAAATGAGGTCATTGACATTTTTGGATGGCAATATGGGTAGGCAGCCAACACAATCAAGTGTGCTATTCTAGCAAAGGTTGCATTTTTGCTCTCCACTGGTAAGTGAATACTATACTGTACTTCCATGTCAGAAGTGCTTCTGTGGTGAAAAGTTTAGCTGGTGACAACTCCATTACCTGGGAGAAGAAGACCAGTTGGGGACTTCTTTCATGTTCCCATTAAATTGTCCATTGAAGTAGTACCCATTTATCTACTTGTGGTCACCTGCTTTCAAACTGCTGGATCAGCAAGAGCTGGACTGAGTGATGGGAGCTCATCCCATCCCATGGCAACAACCCAGGTCTCGAACACAAGCCTGTTGATTTCCAGCCCAGCAGCCCAACCTTGTGAGCCACTATGCTTCAATAATTGAATGAAAGTTTCTGGCAGACTGCTCAGAAACTTTCATTCAATTATTGAAGCATGGTGGCTGTTTGACCTAAAACAATCCTGTCCCAAAATGTCCTGTTTGACCTGTAACAATCTCAAGAATGTATTATTTGCTAAGCAAGCAGGAATGGAGAAAGGTATTGATGGAGTGAGTAATAGAGAACAGGCAAAGCTCCAATGCTTAATAATAATTTTCACAATCTATGCTTTGGAGATATATAGGTAGAGTATACATACCACTTTTGCCAACTCCAAACAATTAGATCATATTACATTAGCAATATAGCACTTAGACTTATATACTGGTTTACAGTGCTTTACAGCCCTCTCTAAGCAGTTTACAGAGTCAGCCTATTGCCCCCAACAATCTGGGTCCTCATTTTACCCACCTTGGAAGGATGGAAGGCTGAGTCAACCTTGAGCCTGGTGAGATTTGAACTGCCAAATTACAGGCAGATGGCAGTTTGCAGCAGTATCCTGCAGTACTGCACTCTGCACCACTGCGGCTCCAAAACATGGAAACTTAGAAGGGAGACCATGTAGGGAAGTACTTGGAGGGAGATAAATTTCCTTAAGGCTGTTGTGATTTCTAGGTGAATACAAAACTCGCTACGTACGGTACTGGATAAAACTAATAGGACTTGTATTTTCAAATGAATGAACGAGTGAAACCTATAACAAGGAACAATCTCTTTTGCATGGTATCCATCTCCACATTGTCATCAAGAATTGAACTGTCAAAGCAGTGAGGTTTTTTTTTTTTTCTTCTGTGAAGGATGCACACGCTTTCAGCAGAGGTAAAAAAATCAAGGATGGGTCTAAAAGAGAGCTTTCCTAATGGTGATTCCATAGTTAGGGGATTGCTTCCCAAGTAATTGGCTTATGGTCATCAATAGCTTTTAACCCACCATTAAACATCCATTTATTTAAAGTTGCTCGTTAATGTGAAAGTGCTTTTCTTGTTCTAGTTCAATTTTATAACATTCTTTTTTAAATGAAGTGTTGTGCTTTTTTGAGAATTTGCCCAAAAAGAATCTTAAAAATAATTAAATAACTAAAAATAATTAATCCACCAAATGAAATTGGTTTGCCATGTGGAACATAAGTGTCTATGGAGCAGTGGTGGTAATCAGTCGGTTTGCACCGGGTCGGGTGAACCGGTAGCAAGGATTTGGCGTGAGTCGCTGAACCGGTAGTAATTTCTGGCTGGCCATGCCCCCAATCCGGTCACTCAGTCACTGCTGGCTCACTTGGCCCACCCACCCGATGCTTGCTCTCCCCACCCACCTGACGCTCACCCCTGAAGGTATTTCTTTTTTCCCCCTCCTGACAATCAGCTGTTCATACGATCAGCTGTGCTGGGATTCCCCTTGCTGAGGCCCAGGAAGGCAAAAAATCAAGGGAGAGGATCAGCCCCCCCTCCATTTTTTGCCTTCCTGAGCCCCAGAGGGGCCTTCTGGCAGCAAAAACACCTCCCCCAGAGACTCCTCTGAGGCCCAGAAGGCCAAAAAAACCCAGGTAGGGTGGTGGCTGCAAAAAAAAAAAAGCCACACCCACCCAGTCACATCGCCACACTCACCTAACCACGCCCACCTAACCATGCCCACAGAGCTGGTAGTAAAAATTTTTGAACCCCACCATTGCTATGGAGATTCTCAATCATCCAGGTCATGGTTGTCCCAAAGGTGCTTTTTCAAGAGGCAACTAGACTTTCTGTTTTTCCTTGAATACTTTTCTTTCTGTTTTTCTTTGAAGACTTTTCTTTTCCTTCTCATCTGAGAAGCTAAATGTCTTCAAAGAAGAACCAGAAAGTCCAGTTGCCACTTGAACAAACACTTTTGGGACATGTGGAACATAGCTTGTGTCAAAGGCTCCTGAGAAGTGAAAATAGCAATGGCAGCAAGCAATACAACTTATGAGGTTTGCTGCGACAGAAACATCTCGGATATCGTGGCATCTTAAAGGCTTAAAACTAGATTCTGGGGCTTTCATCTGATGAACTGGACTCTAATCCACAGTGTCCAAATGTACAGCAGAAGTTGTTAATCTAACAGCATCACAAGGGCTTTCTTTTCCTCGTTAAAATAAGCCTCATTCATTATTTTATCTACAGATATTACCTTTCAAGCTATATTTTTTCTCGTTATCTTGACTTCTTTCCAATATTTCCTTCCCAACATTTCAACCACAATCTGGTGATCATTAATAGAATTGTAAAATATTTCTATTCCCAGATACAAATATTTGCCTGGATCTGCATAGAATCAGCTGTGTGGTCCATCTGCCTCTGCCTTCCTTCTCCGCTCAGATCTTCCAGATATATCTGTTTTCGATAGACAGAAGACGATGTTTAGCAGTGGGTTGAGCTGTGGGCATTGAGCAAATGAAAAACAGTACAACTGGAATGGAAGTGTTGGAAGAAATATCCATCTGGTTCAGTTCCAAGCTGGGAAAAAGACACTGGAAACATGGAGGCTGATTGGAAAGATGGCTTAATGGTGAAGAGAACCACCAAGCACGTGGGTTCTGGGCAGATGACCACATGGAGTTGAGAGGGAGGGGTATTTATATCATCTCTTGGGCTTTGAACTTGAACTTCCTGTTCCTGTGCAAGAACATGTATTTTATTGGCTGCTGTAGGGGTCATAGCTGTCTCTGTAGGTTGTCTGAGATAAGTTTGGTTGACATTTGCTGGGGGGGATGCAATGCAAAGGTGGTATTCAGCAGTTTCTGACCAGTTCTGGAGAACTGGTAGAGGAAATTTTGAGTAGTTCAGAGAACTGGCAAATACCACCTCTGACTGGACATTTTACAGTATCCTTCCCCTGCCACACCTACCAAGCCATGCCCACAGAACCGGTAGTAAAAAAAAAAGTTGAATCCCACCACTGGTGCAATATCCTTAGGAGATTGTGCAATGTAGTGATCTCTGCTGCTAGATGGTAATGGGTTAATTCTACCTTTGTTCAGACCTTGCTGAAGGGAGTAATGGATTACCAAATCTGCATTTATAAAAGCTGGCCTCAGCTTAGTATCTATGTGGGGCAGGGAGCTGGAGCTCTGACTTTCTGTCTCCCTTAGGATTGTCATATCTCTTCTAGGGGAAATATTTTATCCTGCCTTTTTAATATTTCTCAAAATATTTCATTCTTCTAGGAGAGGGGTGGATGCTAACTTTTTACAGAAGTATCCAATGTCCTTTTTAAAAAAAACATATCTATAGCATTTTTTCCCAACCTGGGACTTTCCAGATAAGTTGGAACCAATGAACACCATGGCTGGAAATTCTGGGAGCTGTGATCCTGACACATCTGGAGCCCAAAAACTGGGGGAATCTGCTTTACATGTGCTCAGATGAATAAACATACCTGGGTTTATCACAGAGAACACTTGGAGGTATACTATTCTTTACCCCAAACAGTAGCTTGCAATTTGTTAGTGCATTGTCTTGTTTGATTCAGCAGGTGGCAGCATGTAGCCAACTCATGTCTGGATTTGGGACAATCAGGGTCAACTCTTCACCATAAGCCCATTTCCTGACTGGAAGCCAACTCTTCCTAGACATTTAATGGAAGATCTCCCGGTTATATCTGCTAAGAAGTTAAGGGGTTAAAAATCCTTGATGGAGACTTTGGCAAGGCACTTCCACATTCTTGTCAAGGAAACTACATGAGTATGTGCACGAAGTTATCAGGATTGAGATTTGATTTTAAAACTTGTGTTACCTCTGGTGGAACCAATGATATGTGTAAGAATAAAGACGTGCTAAACACAAGGAAGCAACTGAATAAGTGAGAAAGGAATGAATATCCATCCTACCCACCAAGAAAAGCTTTTGCAGCAAATTGATACAAGACAAAAAAAACAAGGAACTTTTAAGAGTTCACTGAATTGTTCAGTATAGCCAATAGTCTATTTTTGGCTCCTTCACACCAACAGTTGTCCTGGCTCTAGATCAGCCTTTGCTCCATCATCAGCTTCTGGCTTCTGTTAGGCCAAACTCAAGTTCCTGGGACATAGAAATACAAATAAAATGGGAATCAAATTTTAAAATGGTTATTTCAAGTTACTTGCATTTTGATCCTGAGTGGTTTCTTCCTGCATTTATTTCAATAGATATGTTGCCAAAAATGTATTACACATACAACGAGAGAGAGACAGAGAGAGAGAGAGGGGGGGAGAGAGAGAGAGACAGAGACAGAGAGACAGAGACAGAGAGAAAAAGACACACAGAGAGAGAAAGAGAAAGAGAGAGAAGGGTGGGGGGAGAGAGAGAGAGAGAGAGAGAGACAGAGTCAGAGAGGGAGACAGACATGAACACACATGTGACAACAAAATAAATTATATCTCATTCATATACATGTGAAATTGTACACACACACTGCATGCAAACAAAAAAGACACTTGAAACAAAAGAGCATTATAGATATAGACGATATAGATATAGATATGTATATATACACACAGATATATATATATATATTAGAAGAGATGATTCCACCAGGCTGTCAATCATTTGGAAGCCTGCACTCACAAACAAAAAATCTCCACACCACAAGCCAGGCAAACACCTGGGCACAAACAGATCCCCCTGATACCTCCAGCTCAAACACATCCCAACCAGGCACCCAGATGAAACCCAGCTTCCTAACTAATGATAGCCGTCCATTTACCCGGCCAGCTGCACTAAAGGCCTCCATTAAAGCAACACAATGCTGCCAGCCAATCAAGATACAAAAAGAGCCAAAAACAGACAGAAGATATTAGAGACACCAATCAAGCAGAACACAGCAAACTCCGAGACCAGTAAACACAGACCAAGACTCCCAACCAATCAGGATGAAGAAAAACCATTCTGGCACAGCAATAGGCTGCCCCAAATTCAAATCTGAAACCACTGTAAAAGTCTGACTCACAGACGGACACAATACAGAAGCCTGATGATGGCAGATGAGATTCTGCTGAAACGTTGCTACAACTTTAAAAGAACTACAATGACGTGGGAAAATACCCGAACCAAGCCGAACACCATACATGTAAGTACCATGAAACTTAAGAAAACAAATATATATATTTGTTTTCTTAGTTATTAATATATATATAATTTAAGTTTAAATTATATATATATATATATCTAGAAATAGTACTTTTACTCCATTCCTTAATAACATATAGGGGACATAGATAATCTTTTTTTCTTTTCCAAACTCAGAAGGGTTCATAACCAAGAGGACACATAGACTCTGGATTATTGAACTAGGAATTTGGATTTGGGCTAAAGTCAATCAGTTTATTTTTCAAACTGGGATGATGAATACATTCTTGTTATCTTGTACACTTGTACTTCTATTGTCTAAAGATGACTTTTTATTATTTCTACAATATTTGCTCCTTAGAGAAATATTTTGAGTATGGTGTGTTCTTTGGTTAGGCAGTAGTGCCTAGAAGTTGCAAGTTTCAAAACTCAGTATTTGAGAGTTTAGGTTTTTTTTGGGGGGGTGATCGTTAAGAGATGGCAAATATTTACACAACAAGAATTCATAGGCTTTTGCTTAATTCACTCCAGTGGTTGCATTTCTTTATTCCTGACTTCTTTATGACATGCACCTGTTTCAGCTAACTCTTCACCATTCCTAGACAACACAAAATAAGATCGGCCTGAAGTATGAATGGCTTCTTGTTCCCACAGTGAAAATGAACCAGACCCACCAATGGGCTTGTCTTGAAAACAGTGCTAATACACAATCCTCCTTTTCCAATGGGCCTTAGCATGTGTATCTGTCAGTGTATGTGGGTGAGAGTGAGTGAGAGTGAGAGTGGGTGGGTAAAGAATTACTCCAACTGTTGTTTTTGTAAAAGGTTGGATAGTACTAGCCTCCGGGTCATATCAAGTTCAGAAAAGTTTTGTCTGGTTTTACATTTCATTCTGATCCATTCATCATCCATACTGAAGTAATCCTGCTTGTCCACTTTCCTAGTAAAAATTATCAGATCCAATATCACCCAGAAACCAATTCATTATGCATGTGTTTATATGACAAGAGAATGGGAGTTATTGTTCTTTCTTTCTTTCTTTCTTTCTTTCTTTCTTTCTTTCTTTCTTTCTTTCTTTCTTTCTTTCTTTCTTTTTTTCTTTTTTCTTTCTTTCTTTCTTTCTTTTTTTCTTTCTTTCTTTCTTTCTTCTCTAGCAAACAAAAACATTTGTCGCATCTGCTTAACATTTTGAAATACAGGAATCAACTGAAATTGACTGTATGGCACTTCAGATCCTGTGATGGTAATCCTCTGCATCAGAGACAGAGATGGTATTCAGCAGGTTCTGACCAGTTCTGGAGAACCGGTAGCAGAAATTTTGAGTAGTTCAGAGAACCAGCAAATACCACCACTGACTGGAGATTTTACAGTATCCTTCCCCTGCCACACCCACCAAGACACGGCCACAGAATGGTTAGTAAAAAAAATTGAATCCCACCACTGATCAGAGAGGTCAAATTCAAGACCCAGGGGCCAGATCCGACCCATGGGGTGCTTAGATCTGGCCCACAGGGCTGCTCTGGAGACAGCGAAGGACCGGTGCCTCTGCCAGGGAAAATGGAACGGTCCTCCTGAGCTCTGTTATCAAAGTTGCAGGAGGCTGTCACAGCTGAAAACGGAGCTTGGGAGTGCCTCAGGCAGCCCTCCTGAGCTCCGTTTTTGCTGGAAGAAGGTTGCAGGAGGCCATCGCAACTTAAAATGGAGCTTGGGAGCCCATTTTCACTGGCAGAGCGCTTGGGCCACCAAAGGCCCCCCCGACATGAATGACATCGAGCTGGCCACACCCACCCCAGACCAATTAATGATGAGTACCAAGGTACTGCCTGCACATGATCCAGAAACAAAACACAGCGGGTATGGCCAAGAGCTTTTACTATCAATAAATTGGCTAAATGTGTTTGAATCATGCTTGATTGAACTCATCCAAACTACAGATCAAAAGGGCCTGGCAGGGGAGTGGGGTGTTAGAAACTCAAGCTGGCATGCGATTGAAGTCCTACTGCATATTTATCACTACATTCTTGACTTAATGAAGATATGCCTTATGAAGTCAGATATAACTATTCTCCTTCACCAGCAACATCTACTTATAGATGTCAACAACCCTTTTGATATTTGATATTCAGATCTTTTTGCCCTACTGAGGTTACGATAACCTCTCACTGATAAATTATTTCCAGGAAAGCAGTGTTGGCAATCTCCCCCCCAAGATATAATCAGAAAAGAAACTGTATTATTTCAGATTATACACATTTTAGATACAGCCCTTCCTGAAAGGAAATACTCCTCTGTAATTATTGCTAAAAGAGCAAATCTTCCCCTTCCTGGAACATGGGCCTATTGGAAGGATGCCAGTGGAAAATCAGTGAGTCTTTTCTGCAATAGGAACAGTTATGCTGGATGAACTTGTAGATATTATATACTGCACTTCTATGTAAAAATACATCCTGTGTATTTTTTAAAAAAAATATTTTATTGATTTACTGTTGTTTACATTTTGTTAGTGCTTAATAAACATTGTATTGTCTGCGTTATTTAATTTTCTTAACAATACAGATTACATTCTTAATCTCCACCTCTTTTTTACAACCACCGGTAAAACAAAGTCTATGTGTGATAATATTCGGCGTCTTCTTTCTGTTTAGTCTTCAGGGTAAGTCTGCCCATTTCTGCACAATCTAGTATCTTCCTAATTATCTCTTCATCTCATGGCATTTCTTCATTTTTCCAATATTGTGCAAATATAATTCTCGCTGGTGTTGAGACATTAAATATATATATTTTGCTTATCATGTTTGTCTGATGTTATACCTAATAAAAACAGTTCAGGTTTAAGGTCTACATGTTTTCCTATCATCTTTTCTAACCATTTATGTATGTTTGCTCCCATTTTTTTTTTTTTTTTGCTTTAACACAAGACCACCACATAGGATAATATGTGCCCGTGTTTTTGGTTACATTTCCAACATTTGCTAGACATATTTTTACATATTTTGGCTCACCTAGCAGGTGGTAAGTGCGATCTATAAAACATTTTAGATAAATTTTCTTATAAAAAGTTGCTATTGTCAATTTATAGTTCCTTTCCCATAAGTTTTGCCATTTCTCTCATTCTATATTACATCCAAAGTTTTTTACCCACTGTGTCATTGTGTCTTAGACATTACATACTTCACTTCTATGTAAAAATACATTGTGTGTATTACATTCTGTAGATCCATATAAACAAATACCATTTATAATTGACCACTATCTTGTCTTAGTTATACATTTGCTTATTCCTCCTGCCCATCAGCTGGTACAGAATTCACTCCATTTGATATCATTTCATAACCAGACAGATGGTTAGGAAGGCTAAAGAAAGAAGGTGGATGGGAAGGAAACTCAGATTGTGTGAGGGTGAGATAATCTGAGAAGGAATCACCTTGGCAACCCATATAGGCATGTCATTGATTTCCAGAGTAAGATCGAACCTTATTACCATGGAATCTGCTACAGCCAGGTTTCAGTTGTAAAATGAGAGAGAACACAGAATAGAATTCAGAATAGAGCTGGAAGGGACCCTGGAGGTCTTCTAGTCCAACCCCATGCTTAAGCAGGAGACCCTCTACCATTTCAGACAAGTGGTTGTCCAGTCTCCTCTTAAAAGCCTCTAGTGATAGAGCACCCACAACTTCTGAAGGCAAGCTGTTCCACTGTTTAATTGTAGAAGTAGTGAAATTCTTTATTGGCCAAGTGATTGGACATACAAGGAATTTGTCTTGGTGCTTATGCTCTCAGTGTACATAAAAGAAAAGATACATTCATCAAGAGTCAAGAATCATCAGATACAACACTTAATGATAGTCATAGGGTACAATAAGCAATCAAATCATACTAGGAAACAGTCAATATAAATAGTAAGGATAGAAGCAACAAGGTTACAGTCATACAGTCACAAGTGGGAGGGGATGGGTGATAAGGAGTGATGAGAAGATTAACAGTAATAGAAGTGCAGACTTTGTAAATAGTTGAACAGTTTTGAGGGAATTATTTGTTTAGCAAAGTGATGGCATTCGGGGAAAAAACTGTCGTTGTGTCTAGTTGTTTTGGTGTGCAGTGATCTATAGTGTCGTTTTGAGGGTAGGAGTTGAAACAGTTTATGTCCAGGATGTGAGGGGGTCTGTAAATATTTTCACAGCCCTCTTTTTGACTCGTGCAGTATATTGTTCTCACTGTTAGGAAATTTCTCCTTAATTCTAGGTTGTTAATTAGTTCTCATCCCATTTCCACATAGAAGAAAAAATCCCATCTCCAGCTAGAAAATTCTGAATACCTTTTTCTTTCTACCCCATATCATATTTGTTCCGACATCTTTAGCTAAAAGGCTGCCAGAAAAAGGAAGCAAAACAGGTTTGTTTTTTTTCTGCCTGGCATGGAATTAATTTGGGGAGGAGGGATGTCTTGGCGACATCAATTTTCTTGGTAAGGTTATTTTAGAAGTGATATGCCATTACGTCCTTCATAGGGCTGAGAGAGATTGACTGGCCAAAGGTCACCCAGCTGACTTCATGACTAAAATGGGATCAGAATTCATGGACTTCCAGTTTCTAGCCTGATGGCTTAACCACTATATGCCAAACTAGCTCTTGGCATGGAATTACCATAGAAATGGACCAATCGATAGCAAATTGCTATTTGGGAAAAATATGTTCTTTTTCCTTAGAAAAACCCATGCCTTTATTACCACATGTTACACTACTGCAATCTCCTATATGTAAACACCAGCTGTAGTCGGTACAAATGCAGTGGCATGTGCTGGCAGAATCTAGGAACATATTGCACAGTTTTCATTTAGACTCTTGAGTCGAAATCATAATGCTGTTTTTGACTTATGAACCCTTTTATGGCTGAGCAGCAAAATATGTTGAGGACTCTTTTCCCCAACTGGAACTGTTCCATCCAGTATGTTCATCTTAGGATGTATTTATTTTTTATGAGGGGTCCTTGGGGTTCTCTGAGTTTGGTTGTTTTCTTGCAGACATTTCATTATCCAAACTAGCTAACATGACAAGCACTGATGATGTTACCTAGCTTGGGTAATGAAACGTCTGCAAGAAAACAACCAAGCTTAGAGACTATCAAGGATTCCTCCTTTCAACCCCGAGTTACAAAAATTCTCATTTGATGATCCTGCATTTTCCTGAGAGTAAGAACCTGAAGACACGAGAGAGTTGAGGTTTTTTTATTTTGGGATGGCTCCAATATTGTGGAATGGCTTTCTTTTTGATTATCAAAATTGTCTCAACATAACCTGACAGCCAGAACAATTAATTAGTGGAATCAATCACCTCCAGAAGTTGTGGGTGCTCCATCACTGGAGGTTTTTAAGAAGAGACTGGACAACCACTTGTCTGAAATGCTATAAGATCCCTTGCATGAGCAGGGGGCTGGACTAGAAGACCTCCAAGGTCCTTCCAACTCTGTTATTGGGTTAACCTTTCAGAAAGCCTTAAAAACTGAATTGTTCTCAAGGACCTTTGACAATTGATGGACACCCATTCTGGTCGACTGATTTCTAATTTTGGAAGCTAATGCTCATCTGTGTAACAGATCTTATAATGTTGATCATAATTTAATTCTGAATTGCTATTCTAGTTGATGTTTGTTCTTACCATGGCTGTTTCAACTATCATGCATGTTTTACGATTTATATATTTAGGTTACACTCACGGCAGATGTTTTCATTTTGCTGTGAGCCAGCATGACTGTCCATATAAAACCAATCAATCTTTCAATCAATCAATTAACGGTGAGCTATTTTTAGGGACTGAAATCTTACCAGACCAATGACCAAGTTGTTCCTTCATGGAAGCTGGCAGTAGAGAGAAATTAATCTTATTTCCAACTGGTGCAGATGTTGACTTACAAACACACACAAAGACAAACAGAGTATTCAATTCCTCTTGTGATTTTAGAATTCTGGGTTTCTATTGCAGTTCCTATCTGGGGCAAAAACAAGCAATTTTAGAAATCAAATAACTTTAGTTCCTTTTCTGAAATGATGAGAGTACAGTATTATGTTGATCCGTTTGGTCCTGCTGTGTTTCCTGTAGACTACTTTAAATTTTAAAGAAAGCCAAAGCTTGAGGCTCTGTGTTACTGTACTAATCAATCTTAAATACAATGCATATGTTGAAACATATGCTTTGTGACTTAATCTGCAAAGCAATCTATAGAAAACAAATACAAAAGGAAATGTGCTGTGCTTTCATTTTTCCCCCTTACTCTCCCTCTTTTCTGGTTCAGCATTTCATATATACCCTTTTTATTTCCTGATTACTATTTTTAATGCTGTTACGTTTTTTGCTGCTGAATTTCTTTCCAACAATGACTCTTAACAGGGAATTGCTCCCGGTTCCCCGTAAGCCCTAGAAAGTGGGGAAGGATTTTTGGCCACATTTTATACGATAGCGAGCAATTTCCTACAGATAGATGACAGTACAAGATTATGGTCCCTATCTCCATTTTAATTTTGGAGCAGCACATATTCTATGGATTTTTCTAAAGATGCATTAAAAGCTTGGTGCAATAAGGACCGCTAATCAGAAACAGAAGAATAGTACATTTTCCCAAAGAAAAGTATCTCCCAGGAGAGATATTAAACTGGAAAAGCAATGGGGAAATATCTTTAACTCTTTCTCTGCCAGTTGCTCCATTCCAAGGAGCATGTATAACACTGGTTTGACTCCCCCTGAATTCAAACTGTACACTGCAGTTGTCCATAGTGAACTTTTAGATCCTGGTTCAGAGAAAATGGGAGAGATGGTAGACTGAGGAACAGCTCCTCCATACCTGTAGAAGAATTTGATTGCTTGTGCTGGTCCCTCCAAAGAAAATGGTAAATATATTTAATGGATAGGAAGGCGGCATTCCTAACGCTTACACATTGAAAGAATGTGCGTATCAGGGTTTCCATCAGAATTGGAACTCAGAAAATGTAATGAAAATGACTTGGTGTCATCTGTAAATTTGATGAGTTCCTCATCTATCCCCCTGTCCAAATAATTGATGAAGGGGTTGAAGAGTACTGGGCCTAAAATAGAGCCTTGGGGTACCCCACTGCATACTTCACTCCATGTAGATGCAGTTCCATTGAGGGCTACATGTTGATCAGCGATGAATTGAAAACAATGAAGAGTGATTTTCTAGCTATGTTGCCAAAGTCTGTGTGGGAATGGCTTAATTTGGACTTGCCCTTGATAAATCTAAGAGTATGAGAAATTTACAGGACTACAATTATAGGTAGTCCTCAACTTACAACTACAACTGAGCCCAACATTTCTGTTGCTCAATGAGACAGTTGTTCAGGGAACTTTACTCCATTTTATAACCTTTCTTGCCACAGTTGTTAAGTGAATCACTGCAGCTGTTAAGTTAGTAACATGGTTGTGCAGTGAAACTGGTTTCTCCATTGACTTTGCTCATCATAAGAGGATCACATGACCCCCTGTTCTGGCATGCTAGTAGCGGAAACTTTGAGTAGTTCGGAGAACCGGCAAATACTACCTCTGGCTGGACCTGCCCACCCTCCTCTGCCTTTTCCTCTCCTATATTCCCTTGTTTTTTTAGCTCAATTGATTCAGGCGGCAGAACGAAGCATGTGCATGCATAGAACTGGTAGGAAAAAATGTGGAAATCCACCACTGATTTCATATTTGGAAAAAAAACCAAAACTCTGCCAAACATCTCAACTTGCATCCCAGCCATCGTGAGTCGCACCAGGAATTCTGACATGCCTTTGTGCATGAGGTTGGATTTGTGAATGCAGATCGGCCTTTCTACTGGACGGAGGATGGCTTTCCACTTGAAGAGTCTGACCTTGGTTCACCATCAAAGGGTTGCTTTGAATCCACTTATTAGCATGCAAAACAAACTTAACCCACCTTGCAATTAAGCACAGAAAGAAAAGAAGAAAGACTTTCTATCCTTAGCATCTTATTGCTGTTAGAAATAGAGCACTGTGCTCATCTACAAGGGAGAGAGAGAGAGAGAGAGAGAGATCTTCATAAGTCAACAATTACTATATTTGCTCTTACGCCAAACTTCCCCCTGCTTTCATCTTTTCTTTCTCTCCCTTTTTTCCTTGATCACAATTACATCAGCCAAAGCTGATTAAAAAAAGCCAGAGGGGCATCTTGAGCCAGCCACAAAAAAAAAGTTCTCTCAACTAATTATTTGCCAGTACAATTGTTCACTTCCTTTATGGATTTTTTGCTAAATCCTATTATTAGTCTTGCTTTGCAGTTACTATTGTCTGTGACTGGAAGCACATCTCAAAGTCTACAGTCAGCCTTTTATTACAAAACATGTGAATGAAGGTTGGACCTACTGTTTGATTATTCCTCTTTTGAAGCTTTTGTGGAAACTACTGAGCTTTTCACTATAAATCACAGATGTTGAAATGAGCTCTCTGTCTCTCTCTCTCCCCGCCCCCCACATAGTCAAATTGATAATTTGCAATGTGAAATATCTCACTCCTCTGGATTTTATATAGGATGCAGGTGGAAAATATTTCAGTTATAAACATAATCCAGAATCCATCTTGGCTTGTAATTGCTGATATCAAAGAAAGAAAGAAAGAAAGAAAGAAAGAAAGAAAGAAAGAAAGAAAGAAAGAAAGAAGTAGAAGAAGGAAGAAAAGAGAGGGAGAGAGTGACTAAGAAAGCAAGCAAGCAAGCAAGCAAGCAAGCAAGCAAGCAAGAAAGAAAGAAAGAAAGAAAGAAAGAAAGAAAGAAAGAAAGAAAGAAAGAAAGAAAGAAAAAAAGAAAAAAAGAAAGAAATCTCTTATCTAGAGTTCCACATACTCCCTCATAGTAAAATCAAAAGAGAAATGATAGAACTGTTTATTATCTGTTATTTATAGCACTTTGGGCAATCTTACCAATGGGTTTGTGCCCCTACCTATAATATGTCTGGCCTAGCAAAGCTTTTATAAATTATACACTGACTTCAAGAGTCATCTTGTCCTACCACAGGTACAATATCCATTCTGTAGCCATAAGACACACATTCCCTGAATCTATTTTGGAGGGCATTGAGTTGGCCAGGCTTTATTCCTTGAACAAAGGAGGAAAAAAAAAACAATTTTCAGGAAGAAACAACAGATAGTTCCTTTGGTTGTCAACTAGTTTGCTCATGGCCAGGATTTTACTGTCAGGCATGAGTGAATCCTAGGCCTTCCAGATCTGAACTTGAAAAAAATCAGGTCTTGGAGAGAATAAAAGAGATATCAAAAATATGCAAGAAACATTTGCTTAGGGAAAGAGGTTGAAACATTCTTTACATCTTGGGAAGCAACATCATATCCAGAAGTAACTTAAGCAAGCACCTCCTTGATTCACTGGAATACAGGTAGTCCACGACTTACAAAAATTCATTTGGTGACCGTTCCAAGTTACAAAAGCCCTGAAAAGTGTGACTTATCACCGTTTTTCACACTTATGACCGTTGCAGCATCCCCATGGCCACGTGATCAAAATTCAGATGCTTGACAAATGATTCATATTTATGACAGTTGTGATGTCCCAGAGCCACCTGATCCCTTTTTGAGACCTTCTGATGAGCGGAGTCAATGGGGAAGCCAGATGGTAATTTTGCTAGCCCTACTCGATAGACCAGATCAAAAAACAAATAATTCCATCAACATTGACAGTTAGAACAATTAATCAGTGGAACGAGTTGCCCCTGGAAGTTGTGAATGCTCCAACACTGACCTAATGGATATCATTTCACCAGGACTGTCTGTCAGTAGTTCTTTCAATTTTTGGAATCTCATGCTTGTGCCTTCGGTGTAGAATTTCATCATTTCTGGTTTTTCTTCCTTCCAAGTAATTGGATTTTCTCCAATGGCATTCACCTTTGTTACATGGCTAAAACTTGCAATTTAAATGGATCTAGATCTTAAATGGGTGTAGAACAGAAAATGCAGCATCAACATCATTGTTAAGGGGTCACCTTGAGTAATACAAGCAATGTCGGGGAATGTGGGAGGGAAGAAGCATTTTGAATGCTGGTATAATTATATAAAAGTCCTCACCAAGGAAGCAATATGAATTAGCCCACTTCAGAAGACATTATACTATAAAGATCTAAACATGCTTCAAAGAATTTTAAAGATTTAAACATGCTTTAAAGAATTTTAAAGATGATTTCAAGATTTTTAAAGATACAAGATGATTTCAAGAAATTAAAGATGATTCAAGATAATTAGGGACTGACTGGAGGCTAAAACATATGAAGAATACTTGCAGGAATTGGGTATATCTAGTCTAGTGAAAAGAAGGACTAGGGATGACATGATAGCAGTGTTCCAATATCTCAGGGGCTGCCCCAAAGAAGAGGGAGTCAAGCTATTCTCCAAAGCAGGACATGAAGCAATGGGTGGAAGTTAATCAAGGAAAGAACCAACCTATAACTAAGGAGAAATTTCCTGACAGTTAGAACAATTAATCAGTGGAACAAGTTGCCTCCAGAAGTTGTAAATGCTTCAACACTGGAGGTTTTTAAGAAGAGATTGGACAACCATTTGTCTGAAATGGTGTAACGTTTCATGCTTGAGCAAGGGGGTTGGACTAGAAGACCTCAAGCTCCCTTCTAACTCCATTATACACCAAGGTACAAAGGTACAGAAAAATCACTGTGTCACATTTTGCCTCAGATATTATCCGAATCTGGAAGGAAGGCTCTGCCAATGTCACGAGCAATTAAAGATCATTTAGGGAAATCCTAAATAACCTCCTCCTCCTCCTCCTCCTCCTCCTCCTCCTCCTCCTCCTGGTAGGCAGTCTTGGCCACTGTGGAAGGTGCTGCTCTCAGGACATGTCCATACCAGCGGAGCCTGCCTTCTCTCATCTTCTCTATAATTGGTGCTAAACCAAAATGTTGTCGAATGGTGTCATTTGTGATGTGATCAAGAAGGGAGACGCCCAATATCCAACAGAGCATTTGCATTCCCATGGCATGGAGATAGCTTTCGGTCCCTGTTGTTGCTCCCTGGCATTAGTACTCCCCATTGAATTCCATGGAGTTGAAGCTGAGGAAATTGGTTTTAAAACTGCAAGCTTAGTTAGGCATTTGTATCCTTTGACAATTGATCTGGTGACAAGGATGCATTTTAAAATACGATGAGCAGATTCAAATTTAGAGCAAAGTAAAACAGACTTACTGAAAGCTAAGTAACACTGATTTCAATGGATCTATTCCCAGTCTGACGAAGTAATAATTAACCAGCATTTTCCTGTTCCTTTTCAGAGCAGTGATTAATGCCAGTGCAATAAATCTAAGTGTGTTCACAAAGATGCATTCATAGCGAAGTGACAGCCAATAATAAATGTGTTAACTTTTCAGTTATTGTACTAATGTCTGCTCCAAGTAAGACTTCCCATAAATGTAACTTTAAAGGAAATTTTCTATCCAACAAGGAAGACATCTTTTATGATTTGCAGTGCATGGCAAACTTAACCAAATATGAAAACTATAATTTAATAAATATTCTTTGAGATAAAATGAGACAGAGAAATGTTTGGTAAATTGGTTTGAGTACCTTCCTGTCATCTAAGCTTGACTAATTACCACTTCTGTGGAATGCTATTTCATTTCCTGTTTCTTAGCAGTCATGCAGATCATGAAAAAAACAAAAAAATATTTAGACCATCTAATATTCCATTTAGTATTTTGAGCTGACTTAGCTCATCCAAATAATACTGAAATAATATTATTGTGAATAATTAGAATATTACCAATAAATCCTCGACATATGGCTTTCAGTTGAGTCCAAAATGTCTGTTGCTTTAAGCGAGACAGTTGTTAAATTAGTTTTGCCCCATTTTATGACCTTACTGGATATGGTTGTTAAGTGAAACATTGCAGTTATTAAGTTGGTGGCATGATTGTTAAGTAAATCTGGCTTCCCCATTGACGTTGCTTATTAAAAGTTCTCAAAAGGTAATCACATGACCTTGGGCAACTGTCATAACTATGAGCCATTTGCCAAGTGTCTGAATTTTAATCATGTGACCATGAGGATGCTACAATGGTCATAAGTGTGAAAAATGTTCATAAGTCACTTCTTTCAGTGCCGTTGTAATTTCGAATGGCCACTATATGAATGTTGCAAGTTGAAGACTACCTGTATTGGATTTCTGTACAAGTCTCTGTGTTAAGATTGATTTGCTCGTATCAAACACTACATGTACCAGTTGTACTGTTACCAATTTAATTCATTGTGAAAGACTGGGCAGTTTCTCAATACCACACATATGAAAATAGTTGACCAAAGATCCAAAGATCTTTGCAACTATTTCTTTTTTCTCCTTCAAATGACCACTACCTACCATGAAATTCTAATCCATTGGAGCAGGGGTGTCAAACTCTATTTCATCGAGGGCCGTACCAGGGTTGTGTCTGACCTAGGGGGCGTGGCCAGAGTGGGCATGGCTAGATTGACATCACTCATGTCAGGGGGCACCTTTGGTGGCCCGGGCAGGGGTGGGGTGGATCCTCCTGCAGCCCTCTGCTAATGAAAACAGAACCAGGATGGCAGCACACGTTCCGTTTTCACTGTAAAATGCACCATGGCCCAGCCCTTTGCTATTTCCAGGGTGGCCCCATGGTCCAGATCTAAGCACCCCACCGGTTGGATTCAGCCCATGGGCCTTAATTTTGATACCTCTTGTCAACTTGTAAAAGATTTCCATGCCTGTATCCAAGTTGCCATAAAAATGGGGTGGGGAGATCTGAAGGAGCATTATTTAATTAGGGTGATCTCTAGAATTCTGACACCTCTGCATTGGAGTATCTTCATCAGCAGCATGGATTTAGTCTAAAAGAGTTCTATAAATTTCATTTGCAGAACTGCGTATTTTTCCTGTTTCAAGATGTTATGGATCACTGGGAGCCATGAAAACATCTGACTGTCAATAAAACACAGGACAGTTGGTGGGGAAGAAAAATAAAAACAAAAATAGTTCATGTAAGGCCACTTCATTTATAAAAGTTCTACATGTAAATTCAGTAAGCATTTCCAAGAACTTCCTGTGTAGGTAACAATGCCACTTCTTGTGCATAATTCTCCTTGACCCTTGCTGCATATAACATTGTAGTGCTTGGGTACCCAATGCATAGAGTATATATTGCCAAAATGAAAGATCCATATATTAAACGCCATTTTCAAGGACATCTCAAGGATAGTGACACACCAAGAATTAATTAAATGACACTGAAACAGGCACAATATCTCTAAGGCTGTAATGCTTGTAGGGAATTGATCAGTCCTATAATCCTCAAATAAGAACATTTTTATTAAAACCCTTAATTGATTACCATAATTATGATTTACATGTTGGTTTTCCACAAATATCTTCAGGGTGGTACCATTTTATAGATGATTTTTTCTTAGTACATAAAATTCAACCCCAGTTGAAAAAAATGTTTTACCTTCATAAAGGTAAAGGTAAAGGTAAAAGTTTCCCCTGTCCAGTCATGAACAGTGCACATCTCTGTTTCTTTGCCGAGGGAATGTGGCTACCATGACTATGTGCTGAAGTGCACAAAATGCTGTTAGCTTCCCACCAAAGTGGTACCTATTAATCTATTTGCATTTGCATGCTTTTGAACTGTTAGGTGGGCAGGAGCTGGAGCAAGGAATGGGAATTGCCAGGCTGATGGCTTCCACACACAATGCTGTACAAGAAAATACTTGGCAAGGAGTCTCTGAGAGGCACAAACAAATCTTCACACTAAGTAAACGAACTAATTGTCTCCTGCAAACACCACTCCACTTTTGCTCCTCTTTATTTCCTATGTTTAGGGGTCATTCATTGTCCACCCGTGCCTTTACTCCTGAATTGACCCTTGTTCCTTAACTGTTCCCTTCTCCTGGCAGCTCTACACATGTGCACATCAGGAACAGGCTGCAGCTGTTCTTCTGCCCCACTGATCTCTGACTTTGAAGGCAGCTGATAACTGTCAGATGGCCCTGGCACCATCTCTTCCTCTGATGCAGAGCACTCATTGGAGCCTTCCCTAGACTCCAGGATTGGCCCATGCTCCTCCCCAACCTCTTCACTGTCCGAGCTATTGTGTCCCCTGATTTACCGTCATAGTAGACTAAATGAGGCATGATAGAATTTCCATGTCACAGTAGTGGCCCAGAATCTGACAATGATTGTATTGATATATATACTTAAATACCATAATAAGTTATAATCACAGCTCAGTTAAACTTCCCTCAGCCTAGTATGACCGTTGTTCTGACAAATCGGCTTCTTCATTTTGTGTCAGAATTTCTTCCTGTGAGGTGATAGGATTTTCCCGTGGTTCAAATGAGTGCAACACTGTTAATGAAAGGTTATATTGCAGCTGAACTAGTCATATATTTTTAAAAAATGAGCTTGCGAGAAGTTCAGAAGTGCATAAGTGATGCCATTTTATACAGACCATGACAAATCTTGGTTTCAGGTTTTGAACTGAGCAATGTGACCTCTTTTTACAGTTTTCTAGCAGAAGAGAAGGTTGGGATTGTTTGCTTTTTTGTTGCCAATCAATGCCTTGTTATTAACATGCTTAACCAATTGTCTGATTAATATAAAGCATGGTCAAATTTAAAGTAAAGAACAAATTGACTGGTTTCTATTTTAAAATCATTGGAACCAATGGTGGGATTCATTTTTTTAAACTATCGGTTCTGTGGGCGTGGCTTTATGGGCATGGCAGGGGAAGGATACTATAAAATCTCCAGTCAGAGGTGGTGTTTGTTGGTTCTCTGAGCTACTCAAAATTTCCACTACCAGTTCTCCAGAACTGGTCAGAACCTGCTGAATACCACCTCTGATTGGAACCATCATGAAGGTTTAAACTAGAGAGGAAACCACTTCTCACAGATAAGTGTGGTTCTTGTAATACAAGGTGCCTCGGGTTTGAATGTAGCTGCACTGATGGCCTTCAAAATGTGGTGGGTCAACATTATCAGCATGAGTGTATGTCTGAATGATTGAAAACACGAGTTGTACACCCATCCTATGCATGGTGCATAAGCGCACCAACGTGCCTACCGTCCCTGTCCTATTGTTTCTCTATTCTTTTATTTTTCTTATATGTACCCATCTCATGTATTCACAACTATGTATACACTTATACTTATTATCTTGTAAACAATTGACAAATCAAATAAACAAACAAACAAATAAATAAATAAATAAATAAATAAATAAATAAATAAATAAATAAAATGTAAAAATAAGTAGGACCACCTAATTATGCCTACTATTTTGACACAATTCCCTCATCTCTGTCTCATATGTCCCTGCACAGGTATGTATCAGATTGAAATGGAATGTAATGGAATGGAAAGGAATGGAATGGAATAGAATAGAATAGAATAGAATAGAATAGAATAGAATAGAATAGAATAGAATAGAATAGAATAGAATAGAACAACAGTACAGTACAGAACAGAACAGAACAGAATACTTTATTTGGCCCTGTGTGAATATGGATGTTCCAACACTGGAGATTTTTAAGAAGAGATTGGACAAACATTTGCCTGAAATGGTATAGGGTTCCCTGCCTGGGCAGGGGGTTTGACTAGAAGACCTCCAAGGTCCCTTCCAACTCCATTATTTTTTAGTATTCTTATCAGACACCCAAGGAATTTGACTCCTGTGCATAAACTCTCATAATAATGATGCCAATAAGAGAAGGTAGTAGAAAAAAATGAGAAGGATAATAGGGTAAATGTACCTAGACATAAGACTGTATAGTACTGTCCTATGTCTAAGACAGTAGGCAGTACAGGACTGATATCAATCAGATACATAGATGTTGGGAATCACACTAATTTAGAATGGCCAAATGTATTAATATAGTCGAATATACTCACACAAACCTAGTTTATCTTCGTTTTCAATTATTCATGCTTTGCATCCATAGTGGTTTCCATAGAATCTTCAAGGTGTTTCCCCCCCTTGAAATCGATACCAGGCATTTTGGGTTCTGTGTCACAAAATATAGTACCCATTTCCTTGCACCTGATGAAGTGTACCCACTTCATCAAGTGCAGTCACAAAAAGGGAACGCACAGCAATAAGATCAATGTATGGCAATGGTCCAGAAATACTGGAAAACTAGAATGACAAGCTTGCTGTGATAAATGTATCAATTTGAAGTCAAGGTTGCCATCCATCTTTTACAAAGTTATTTCCAATCAGCAGATTCTAAGTTAAAGGGATTTTGTTCCTAAGTAGGCAAATCCAAAAGGATCTCACAATCCGCTGACCATTTAAGGCACAGGTATCAAACTCGATCACATCATGCGACATCACGTGACATATCACAATGTTTTTTGCCTTTGTGGAGCTGGGGTGGTGTGGTTTCCATGTGAAGAAGAAGAAGAAGAACTTTATTGTCATTGTACAAGTACAACGAAACTGTGGATGCCCCCCAGCAACTATTCGCAATACAATAAAACCAGAGCACTTAAAAATGAAGATAAGAAAAATAGAGTACCCGCGTCTCCATTTGCAGTTAGAGAGTGCAATCTCTACAATATAATATACACAAAATATACATCCAACACTGACTATGATGCTTTGCCGAGTATGATACACAAGAGATGGATTGTACTGTAATATGTTATTGTGCATCTGAATAAGGTATTCTTAATAAGGTAGTGACTTTGTGTTTATTGGCGGTTCGGATGGCCCAGGGAAAGAAACTATTTGTTAGTCTAGTGGTGTGGGATTCTATTGACCTAAAGCGCCGTCCAGACGACAGCAGGTTAAAGAGATAATTGCCAAGTGACTGTGCGCTGCCAGTTTGATACCCCTGATTTCTGGTTTGCCTTCTGACCAGAGGCATTTGATGGGTTTGGCCAAGTCCATTAAACTACCCATTCTATTTTGGACATCTCCTTGTTTCTTTTCTTGTATCTTCTAACCTTCTCCTTTTTACAAAGCTAGGCTGATAGTGAAAGGACAGATTTTTCTTAATAAGGATAGTTTTACAATTAGGCTGATGACCACATTTGGCTAAGCTCTGATAACCAGGCAAAACCAAACTGACTTAAAAGAATATTTGCTTATCCAGTAATCTTAATTTAATTTAATATTATTACAAGTGGGGAATGAAAAAATACTTTAAAAGTGGACTTCCCTTTGGTATGAAAAAAAACAACAACCATGCACCTTCTTCAGAATCTAAAAGGAAAATATCAGACAATTCACTTTACTTGATAGCATGCTTAATTAATCATTTGGAAGCCAGATAATTCAGTTTAAATCAATGCAGTTGTAATATGTAAATCTCTAAATCAATATCCTAGGTGTAACAGTAGCCAGTGACTTTCTAGCACTTCTCTATACTCAGTATTAGCAAAATGAAGGATATTTGCTCGCATTCTTCATCTTAACAAAACAGCTGTTCTTTTAAAAGCAGATAGCGTATATTTCTGTTATTCTTATGAACATGACTCTCTCACTTCTTCCCTAGATGAGGGCCTCTTCAGGCTAACATAGATTGAATATTGACTAAAGAGCACGACTGATACTGAAGTCTAAGTTACTGGTATGTAGCCAACATATTCCTAGGGGGGACAACTTCCATGGACAATTCAATGTTTTCTTAATTGTTTCATTGTTCCATTACTTTTATTAGTAGTGACCACATTTTTGTCAAAATCATTGTAACTCTTGTATTTCTCGATTGACTTTATTTTGTTATTATTGGCCATGGTTCCATTGAAATTAATGTAACTTTTGTATTTGTTGAATTGTCCTGTGGCAAGTTGGCCATGGTGAGTTGTCCCATTTTGCTCGGGCTGGATCTTGGATAGGTGTGCCTCCTTTTTAATGAGACTGCAGTACCAAAACTTTCTATCACCTCTGAAGTTTAGATTCTATCTAAAGCAGAAATGTTTGGTTTGGTGGCAGCAGTGCACCATTACTTGGTTTGGTGGCAGCAGTGCAGTGGTGGGATTCAATTTTTTTTTACTACTGGTTCTGTGGGCGTGGCTTGGTGGGCGTGGCTAGGTGGGCATGGCTATGTGACTGGGTGGACGTGGCTTTTTTTTTTTGCAGCCACCCTCACCCATTTTGGGGCCTTCTGGGCCTCAGAGGAGCCTCTAAGAGGGGCGTTTCTTGCTCCCAGAAGGGTCCTCTGGGGCTCAGGAAGGCAAAAAATGGAGGGGGCTGAGCCCCTCCCTCCATTTTTTGCCTTCCTGGGCCTCAGCAAGGGAATCCCGGCACAGCTGATAGAATGAACAGCTGATCGTCAGGAGGAAAAAGAAAGAAAGAAATACCTTAAGGGGTGGGCATCAGGGTAGGGCAGGAGGGGCAAGCAAGCCAGCGGAGACCGGGCAACTGGGTCAGGGGTGTGGCTAGCCAGAACTTACTACCAGTTCGGCAACCCTTGCCAAATCCTTGCTACTGGTTGCCCGATGCGGTGCGAAATACCACCACTGCAGCAGTGCCTCAGATAGAAAGTCCATACAGAGAAAGGTAAGGATAGCTGAGAAGATTATAGGAAGCTCGCTTCTTGTCATTCAGGATACTGCTTATAAGTACTATGTGTTTGGAGCTCAAAGCATTGTTAGAGATCCTACGCTCCCACTTTATGATCTGTTTCTGTTAGGACTACCATATTCTGGAACAGCTCTGTTCTCTATGCCATCCACCTAGTAAACTAGCAAGGTTCGTTTTTCCCACCATGTACCTGTATAATCCGAACAAGACTGTGTTGTTTCTCCATGTCATCAGGGGTGGGATCCGACAGGGTTAACTACCAGTTCGGTCATTTACGAGGTTGGGTGATTTAAGATGTGCTTCCCTGCATGCTGCTGGTGCGCGCCTGTAAAACATCATCAGCATGCTGCATGCAGAGAAGCAGCCTTCCAAAAAGCCCCTTTTTCCTGCTTTTTTAACTGCAGCTGTGCCTCGCATGGCAGCTGAAGTTGAAAAAAGCAGGAAATAAAGGTCAGGTAAGAGCTCGGGTGGGCGGGTGGACAAAAACATCAGCAGACATAGAACCGGTTCTATGCCTGCTGCTCTTCAGAGCTACCGGTTCTACAGAGGTGGACAGAACCGGTAGAAACCCACCCCTGCGTGTCATATAATATACAGTATGTGGGGATATGCACAATTTTGCATTTATTTATTTATTTTGTCATGTTATGTAGTGTACATCGGAGGTGGTGACCCTTGGAGAGCTGTATGCAACGAAATTTCATTTTAAGGTATTCCAATTAGCATATGCCAATTCAAAGTGACAATAAAGTTATTCTAAGAGAGTCTACTTAATAAGCACCAGAAAAAGTATTTTTCCCTTTAAGAAAAATGGAGCTAGATGATCCCATTTCCAAAAAAAGAGAGGCAGCTTTAGTTCTTTCAGTTCTGATCTCTCTTCATTCTCATGTTTCTTTTTTGTTTCTCCTGATGGACGTTCTGCGTTGAAACCGATGATGTAAACGAAGCCCCACTGTTGCTGTCTGGTTTTAGTTACAATGTCTGTTTGTTGACATCTCACGTGAAGCCTTGCTGTGTCTCTGTCTCTGTCTCCTCCGTTTCCCTTCTAATTAGGCTTTGCCCTCAATTAAGTTAATGATGCAACTTTTTTCCCCCTATGGATCATTTTGCCTCTTCGCTCAATTAGCAGAATACTGAAAGGTGCATCCCTCTTTGGCCAGAAGTTGGTTGCCTCATGGGATTGTTGGCTGTTTGTCTCAGAGAAATTCTGGGCAGGGAGAGAAAATGTTTACTGGCACTGCACAACCTGACATAATTGAGGCAGAGAGGAAATCAGTTGTGAGATTGATTGCAATTTAGCTCAAGATGAGAAAAAGACGTCTATGTGCTGGTTGACCTTAAGAGGCAAATTCACGAAACCTTTTTATCTCCCCTCAGAATCTGTAGACAAACCAAACCTTCCCATGTAGACGTGGCTCTAAGAAGAGCTGGGACAATGGGACAACCATTTGTCTGAAGTGGTATAGCATTTCCTGCTTGGGCGGGAAGTTGGACTAGAAGACCTCCAAGGTCCCTTCCAACTCATTCTGTTATTTTGTAGCCCAACCACAAGGCCCTGTGAACTGGGAACACATCCTGCTGCTGGAAAGTAAAGTATTAAAGATGATGTGAGACGATAATCCACTGTTCTGATGTGAACTGGCACAACATTTATTTCATTTAGTTTGTCAAGCATGTATGAGGAAACAAGTATAAGTATGAACATAACATATAAACATATAAGTATAAACGGGTATAAGTACATACATAATAAAATGAGTACAAATAAATGGGAACAGTAGAACAGGGATGGTAGGCATGCTGGTGCACTTATGCACACCCCCTTACAGACCTCTTAGGAATGGAGTTTAACAGATAGTTAGAGTTGGAAGGGACCTTGAAGGTCATCTAGTCCAACCCCCCGTTCAAGCAGGAGACCCTACACCATTTCTGACAAATGGCAGTCCAGTCTCTTTTTGAAAGCTTCCAGTGATGACGCTCCCAAAACTTCTGAAGGCAAGCCGTTCCATGGGTTGATTGTTCTCACTGTCAGAAAATTTATCCTTATTTCCAGGTTAAATCTCTCCTTGTTCAGTTTCCATCCATTGTTCCTTGTCTGGCCTACAGGAGTGAGATCCATGGTAGACAATTTGAAATTAAATGCATCTGGATGTGACATGGTTGAAAATACAGAAATCTGAGGAGTAGCAAAACCTGGAGAAAACTCCTTCTATCATTCTAGAGGAAAAACACCAGTCGTTATTTGTTTAAGACTAGGCCAGGAATTCTACAAACTGGAGAAAATTATTTGAATATGTGTTAGGGTATCTACAATACAAATCAGGGTGGATCTGTGTAGGACACAGGGGTGTGAGAGTTGAATTTTTGGAGTAATTTGACTGCTAGTGTAACAGGAAGCAGGATGATCTATACCTTTGGTTGGCTCCAGCAATGGTCTCCTGACATTTTTATATAATTATTTTTCACTGGATTCCAGAATTCACTGGATTCCCGAAGCAGTAGGAATTATGGTGCATTTGTTACTCTGGTATTCAAGTTTTCAATTCTCTGTTACTGACATAAAGAATAGTCTTTTGGAACAACACATGATACTTTAAATGAAAACATAACATGTTTCAGTTGGTTATCTCAAGATACAGACATTGCTGATTTCCCAGTACCTAATTGAGATTGATGTATCTAAAAGGTTTAGTACTGGCAGTTAGGAAGACTTCTAGGAAATCCCATAGTCTACATTAGACTTGGAAACAAACAAATAAATAAACAAATAAAGAGATGGATAAAATCCCAGAAGTCCTTAATTGCAAATGTCTAGGGAGATTTTCAATCATCCAGGTCATGGTTGTCCCAAAGGTAATTTTCTGAAATGCATTTTTCTTGGGTTTTTTCTTTGAAAATATTTTTGCTTTTCCTCCAAGAAGCTTTTTCAGATCTGATAGTGAAATGTTTTCAAAGAAAAACAACAAGAAAGCCAGTTGCCTTTTGGAAAAGCACCTTTGGTATGGCCTTAAAATCCCTCCCATACGTTGCCAAGAAAATTATATGGACACATCCATGATGCCATCAAAAATCAAGCTCAATATGTTATGTTGATATAAATGTTTGTAAAGTTGTTTCTGATTCACTGTAATAACAGCAACCATCTTGATTTCAAATAGCATTTCTTTCCTCCATCTTGATAATGCTAGAAACAAGTGGGGAAAAACCCTTTTATTCAGCTTTGTTCGGGTATTTTCCCACTTCATTATAGTTGTGCTTTTAAAGTTGTAGCAACGTTTCGGCAGAATCTCATCTGCCATCATCAGGCTTCTGTATTGTGTTCGTCTGTGAGTCAGACTTTTACAGTTGTTTGTAAGTCTGACTCACGTTTACAGTCTGACTCACAGACGGACACAATACAGAAGCCTGATGATGGCAGATGAGATTCTGCCAAAACGTTGCTACAACTTTAAAAGCACAACTATAATGACGTAAGAAAATACCCGAACAAAGCTGAATAACATACATGTAAGTACCCGTGAAAACTTAAGAAAATATATATATATATATATATATATATATATATATATATATATATATATATATATATATATATATACATACACATACACATACACATACACATACACATACACATACACATACACATACACATACACATACACATACACATACACATACACATACATACAGTATATATTTAAGCATGGATTTTCCTTAGAGTAGAGACTTTGAAAGGAATCTGAATAGAATCCGAATAGTTAAGCATGCTTGTATCATTTTTTTAAAGGCAAAAAAAAAGCATATAACAGCTCATTGTTCCTCCAGAATAAGTACAATGTAATCAGCCTTGGATACAAGTCACATCAAACTTCACAAAAAGCATTGTATAACAGCCAAAAAGTCTTTCCCAATAATCTCCCTATAAGCCTCGTTTTCTTATCATATTTGTTCCTGTTAGCAAGTGTTATGAATCAGCACAGGAACAAATAGCCAAAGGGAAGAGATAATTAAAACGAAAGTATGAAGCGTTTTATGTACAGATATCGGATGATTGCAGGATAACAAATGCAGCTTTCCAAAATCAAAAACATGTTTTCCCAATGTAGCCTTTTGCATTCGTAATTAGAGATCTTTTGCACAACATCATTAATTGTTTGCAGTGCATTGCCTTTATGTAAAATAACACAGATAAAAATGGGATCCAAATGGATAGACCTTCTGCTGATGGATGTGAGCTTTGCCAATTTCCACCCCTTAAGGGTCTTCCTAGAACCTGTCCATTCTCAAAGGACAGCGAAATCAAATGCAAAGGAGCGTGTGAGTGAGTTCAGGGAGCAGAGGTGGTATTTAGCAGGTTCTGACCAGTTCTGGAGAGCCGGTAGTGGAAATTTTGAGTAGTTTGGAGAACTGGCAAATACAACCTCGGACTGGCCCCGTCCCCATCTATTCTCTGCCTCCTGAGTCCCAGCTGTTCAGCTGGGTCTTCTTTTGTTGCCTTGCACAGGAGAACGGAGCTGGAAAGCAGGTTAGCGGGCTGGGGAGGGAATGGAATTTTGCAGTATCCTTTCCTTGTCACATCCACCAAGCCACGCCCACCAAGCCACACCCATAGAACCAGTAGTAATTTTTTTTTAATCCCACCACTGGCAAGGAGTGGCAGCAATGGAGAAGAAAATGATCATCCCTGTCTCATGTTCCCCTCCTTTCAGCAGACACAAACTAGTATTGAGATAATGGCAAGTACCTGTAGCTCGGGTGGAGCTTCATTCTCCGAGCTTGTGGGTTGGTTTCTGAACATTTTGTCACCAGTCTAGGTAACATCTTCAGTGGAATTTAAGGGATGTCGGTGTCAGTCTTATTCTGTTTATAAAGGCTTCGGGTGGTCAGTAGGTCTTATCAGGGTCAGGTCAGGTGAGGGCCATGGTCAAGCAACAAAGGAGGTTGTTCCTGATCATCCCAGGTCAAAGGGGTACTTAAATAGGTCAGTCTTCAAGGCTTTGCAAAATCCAAGGTCAAAGTCAAAAGCAACTCCATGGAGAGGCTACCACTGAAAAGGCCCGCAGCTGGCCTATATTTGGTATACTTCTCAAGCGTGTGGAGCCTTCAACAAACCCTTCTCATATGGACCAGACAGGATAAACAGAACCACGTTCAGCCAGTAAATTCCCAATCTACCCCTTATATGTGGCATATAAGGCTTAATAGGTAAATCACCAGTACTTTGAACAGAAACCTATTGGCAACCACTGCACTAATGTCAAAATTGGTGTTACTCATGTTGTAGCAATAGCAATAGCTCTTATAAGTCTTATAATACTGCTTTATAGTGCTTTACAGCCCCCTCTCAGCAGTTTACAGAGTCAGTATATTTCCCCCAACAATCTGGTTTCTCATTTTACCCACCTCGGAAAGATAGAAGGCTGAGTCAACCTTGAGCCTGGTGAGATTTGACCTGCCAAATTGCAGGCAGCCGGCAGTCAGCAGATGTGGCCTGCAGTACTGACCTAGAGTAAGAACCAGTAGTCATCTAGTGGAAATCAAGGATGACTGCCAGAGTGTAGTAAGTGTGACTTAATTCTACTTCATCTTGTTGCTTTCTTAGCTTGATATAAATCTCATTAAACCCACTGGACTAACATCTGAATGGGCCAATCCATGTTTTCACCATGCAAACATAATTTTATAGAGGCATGGAGGGGAAATAAAAAGTTCTATAAAACATACAGTTCCATTAGTTTTTAAGAAGTGGAATGTATGCTGAGAAAGGTACAGAAGAAGCAAGAAAAGATATTGCACAATCATGCTTATATACTATTTCTGATTCTACAATGATAGAAGTTATAACTTCTAGGGATTTCTAGGCATTAGAAGAGAGCTTTTTATGCTACATAGTTTTCCCTCCTTCGCCTGAACTAGCTCTTGTCCTTCTTTTTGCTTCTGTGTGTGGTATGGAGAAGAGACATAATCTTGTTCCCCACAGCAAAATGTTTTAGGATTGCTGCATCGAGGAATGCCTGCATTTACAGCCTTCACATGTGCCTGCATATTCATCAGTCATGTGAGACTGCCGGCATAGCAATCCTATTCTTGTTTGGATACAAATGGATTCCTCACAAAGGGTAACAGTGTCCCAAAGGTGCTTTTTCAAGAGGCAACTGGACTTTCTGGTTTGAAAGTCCAGTTGCCTCTTGAAAAAGCACCTTTGGGACAACCATGACCTGGATGGCTGAGAATCTTCACAGACAAGGGTGGTCTTAGTCTGAGTGGTTTAATCAACACAAGAGACAAGTTCTCCATGTTAATGTAGCTGGAACTTGGGTGTTTTCTTTCTTCCGCAGTAATGAAGGCATGTGTTTGTAACTTACATGTGCACATTTGGGGTGGGGTCAAAACGTTGCAAATACCATCTGTCAAACAGAAAAAGGAAATGATGGATTACCACAGTGAGTTTCTAACGCGGAGAGGGTGGATATACAAGGAAGTGTAAAATCGTGTTACACTATAAAGTATAAACAAGGCAGACTTCCAAAGTCAATAGGTGCTTCGTTGAATTCAAAGAGAGAGGCAGCTTTCATGAGTTCATTTAAATGCTCTGATGTTCAGATTATTTGCCTCTTGGGTTTTACATAACTTCAGTTTCCATCAAGGCATTGGCCTTGTCTGGGACTTATACCTCTGAGCAAATTCAACATGCAGTAAAACACTATGAGACACTTTATCCTCTTCACTGCAAGGGGCAACTTCTCTCCTGCATCTGTTCATACCACATGCATATCTGCTAAGCTAGAAGTCCCCAACCCCTGGGCCATGAACATTGATTTGTGCTGTTATGACTGCTTACAATCTTCCTTTTTCATCAGGACACCATAAACACAGGCATATTTACTTGCTTGTAGATCTATACAGCTTGAAGGAAACAACCAGCCAACTTGCCCTTGCCCTTTCTGGATAATAGCCAACAGCTAGTATGAAAAAGTAATTGCTCCCTTAGTTTTCCTACCTGGTTGCGCCAACTTTAAATGCAACAAAACACTTCCTCTAATTAGTGATTAGTCTGTCACAGATCTGGGTGGAAATTATGGGCCTTTCCTTCAATTCCGTAGCATTCAAGGGTTTTCTAGCATGAATTGCTCTTTTCGAGTCTTATTTTTTCTATGGGGATTAGGAAAGCCTTTGATTTGGCTATTCAAAAATATTGAGTCTGTTCTTTATTCCTTGTATGCTTGCTTATATATGGTTTAGATTATTGTCTTCCTCAATGACACAGGGCAGAAAATATCCTGCAGCCAAGAAGGCTCCACATCCATTTGCACTACTCATGTGACCCTGAGGACAAAGTAAACCTCTAAGTGGCCTCAATGACTTTCTAAAAAGAATGCAAATGACCAGCTATCTGCAAGGAGTATAAATTCTTCCATTCCCCACCATCCAGTCATAGCTGAAGAGGCTTCTTGGATGAGAAGCAAAATGTCTTCAAAGAAAAAACAAGAAAGTTCAGTTGCCTCCTGAAAATGCACCTTTGGGACAACCATGATCTGGATGACTGAGAATCTCCATATATGTCTTCCTCTATGATTTATTTAAGTTCAGTTGATGGATAAATATCTAATATTCTTCAGTGATGACTCGGCACTCAGGTCCCGAGACACTAAAGTATCCCCAAATTATGGCAATACTTCACTGCTCTTCCATATTTGACTGTTTATATGTAATTCTTATTGTGGAATGTAGTGTTTAGTAGTCTATCAAATATAACCTTTGCTATGTAGTGTGAAAAATTCTACTTTTGACTCATCTGTCCATGGATCATTCTTCTGGAATTCTGAAATGTCATCCAGGGCTTTTTTTTTTTTTTTTAATGATTTTGACATGTTCTTCTTAGTGAGATATGGCTTGCACCATTCTGTTCCCTATGAATCCAATTTTCAATCCTGAGTTACAAATATTCTCCTTTATTGAACTGATTCTGCTAAAGGTGTGATGACTGGCATATTGCATGTTAGAATGTTTTTATTTTGTGAAATCAGCGAATAAGCACCAAACATACCTGAAACTCTGACAACTGTATCAAAGTTATGTAAAAAAAATCATGCAATATGAAAAGGAATCAATATTTTTTGACATATCTATATTTATCACAGACACAATTTTCACATAGCTATTTGTGTCTCACATTCATAATTTTCCATTGAAACAACCAGAGGTGGTATTCAGCATGTTCTGACTAGTTCTGGAGAACCAATAGCGGAAATTTTAAGTAGTTCGGAGAACTGGTGGTAACCTTCTCTAGGAGTGGGGAGGGAATGGAGATTTTGCAGCATCCTTCCCCTGCCATGCTCACCAAACCATGCCACACCCACCAAGCCATGCCTACCGAACCGGTAGTAAAAAATTTTGAACTCCACCACTGCAAGCAACTCTCTCTCTCTCATCTTTCTTTCTTTCTTTCTTTCTTTCTTTCTTTCTTTCTTTCTTTCTTTCTTTCTTTCTTTCTTTCTTTCTTTCTTTCTTTCTTTCTTTCTTTCTTTTTTTTCTTTCTTTCTACACACTGTATTTATCTACCTATAATTTAGCTCTATCTTTCTCCCTCCCTATCATCCATCCATCCATCCATCCATCCATCCAACCATCCATCCATCCATCTATTATCTAGTGAACTTCCCTAACTGAGTGTAAACTAGAACTCTTCTTGGCTTTTACTCCAACAACTTAACCAAGATACCATGATGGTAATTTCTATAAAGGTTTACTTTCTTATATAGCAAATACAGGAAACCTGTGGCTTTACAAACCTGCTAAACTACAAATCCCAGATTTCCCTGCCACTGGCCATGCTGACTGAGAATTATACAACATGCATTTCCCACCTGTTACGTGACTAAAGATGAATGTGACAGCACTGTCAAACATGGATATTTGACAGCTGCTTCACCTCAGACTCCGTTCTGCTATATAAACTTTCCCCCATGACTTCAGCAAGCTAGGACAAGTGGGATCTGCTCATACCATTGTATGCTTCTGTCTCCCACTCTTCATATTGTACCCCAGGACTTTGCTTCTGTGTCCTGATATCTGACTGAAAAGATAATAATGGAACATTTACAGCTACCATATCCTGAAATCTATCACACCATCAGCTGTTGCTGGACTACGCTCTGGTTTAGATAGATTGCTGTTCTCTTGCCAGCTCTTCAGAGCCCAGGAATAAATATAGGAGACAATGGAAGGTCTAATGCTTTCATATCACTTCAGGAAAAAAAAAAGTAATTCAAAACATCTAAATTCAGAGGGAAAAAAATTGTCTAGTGTGTATCACAAAAATTTAAAAGGAAAGGTAACTATTTGGGGGATGAAATAAACTTGTAGTACAAAAATGCAGTTTGGGAAAATCAGATTATTTATTAAAATTTAATATGTGATTCATTAGTGAATCTCATGTCATCAAATCAAAATGTCTTTTCATTGAAAACTTGAATTCCCACCTAAACTAAAGTCCCAGTTCTCCTTCTCAGTAATATTTATTTATAAAAGTTTTAAATACAGTTTCAGTCTTATGGGATTCTAACTTCTTTCTAATAACATGGAAGTGTGATGTGGATTCACAGTTCCCTGTTCCCCACCCTTTCATAAAGTAGTCAGAGGTGCAGAGTGATGGCAGGAAATGTTATAATGCAGTTAAATTAAGACCCATTTGCAGTATAACCTGTAATACAGTACAAACAGGAGAGTAGGGAATTTGAGCTACTGTTTTTCAACAGCCGTCACTTACGGTACTTTCTAAACAAAACTAGCTCTGTCTTTCTGTTTTGAATGAAGGATGAAACATGTCTCTTCACCCAGTTATCCAAGGGAAGTACCCTAAAATAGAAAGATGGGGTAGAGAATGAATGAATGAATGAATGAATGAATGAATGACCTTCTAAACAGAACCAGCTCTGTCTTGCTATTTTTAATAGCAAGGATAAAACATGTCTCTTCACTCAGTTAGCCAAAGGAAGGACACGAGAAAAAGAAAAATTGGGTAGAGAATGAATGAATGAATGAATGAATAATTGATTGAACAAATGAATATAGAAACTGGTTTTAAACTATAGTTGAGAATATTGCTTATCAATACTGTAACTGGCCATCATCCGTTACCACATCTGAAACTGGCAGGTGACTTAAATGACACAAAACAGGATTTGTGTTACATTGAACAGTGTCGTTCTTTAATATGTTATTATCATTCCCAACACCCAGCATTGGATATATAGTAACTCAATTGTGCTGACTGGACTACAGTTTCTTTATTCATGTCAGAAATGCCTACAAATTATCAACATAATGCATTAAACACAGAGCAAATACAATAGGTATAAAATAAGTCATTGAAATATAATGCATGTAAAAAAAATATGTAGAATAAATGACATTTGCCCAGTATTGGGCCACGTCAGCAGCATTTTCTCTCTCCGGCATGGGGTCTTCCTCTGTATATGTGGAAGGACATAGTATGCACCACAGTATACGTGATATAGATTGGTCTTCATCACATTCACACAGAATATCTTCTATAGGGAAGACCTATTTTGTTAGATCTTCCTATCATGGTGCATAATATATTTAACAATTTCCATACAGGCCAAGGTTATTCTTGAACAGGCGGCAGTACATACCTGACTACAGGATTATGATGTCTTGTTTTCTTTCCTTCTGGCAGCCAAAGAATTGGATTGCTGACAGTTTAGTCCAACACTTCTGCTTCTTTTTGTTAATCACCATCCACAGTATTCTTCTAAAAGAGGAGGAAGGCCCAATGATTTCTAAGCAAGGCCCAATGATTTCATTGACATAATACACCAGAAAGAGCTGATCACCTATTCTGGTGTATGAGGGGAACAGATGGTAACAAAACCAGTAAAAACAGCTTCCTCCCACTTCTATGTATACATGGTAAATATTTGTTTGGCTCTTGTCCCTCTGCTATCATAGTTGGGAGAGGAAGTCTCTTGTGAGAACTATTGACAGAAAGTTAGTCGTGGAAAGAATCCTTTAGAAGAGGAACAAAGTGCATATGGTTGCAAGGAGATGAAGATCTCAGTTGACTCAAAACAGATACATGAAGCAGACTTGCCTGCATAAAGAATGAACTTAAAAAGGCAAGTTCAGCAGAAATATCGAAGGAAAATTAAGCCTATAACTTCATTTAACTCAGATCTGATATCCACTACTAAATAAAAGGAAAAGCAAGATGATCTCAGCAAGGCTACCTTGGGAAATTTCACCAATAATTCTTTCCTGGTGCTCTGTTTTATGAAATATCAGGTTTTCATCAAAATACATACGGACAACAGTAATGTGTTTTGAGAGCCAAGGAGACTCAGTTTAAATTCACACTTGAGTATGGATCTTGAACCAGTCACTATGATGGAAGTTTGTTTAATGGATGTCACCAGGGGTGTCTCACAGTACAATCCATATAATCAAGATGGAGCCATGACAATGTGATCAAAGGTCTATGATCCACCTAAAGATAATTTGGAACTCATTATTGTGGACATCTTGTTGTCTATTTGGACCATGTCCTGTAGATACCAATGCAATTCTCCAATCAGTTTCCCACGCATTGCCTTCCTTGTTGCCAGGGTGAAGACCAGAGGTGGTATTCAGCAGGTTCTGACCAGTTCTGGAGAACCGGTAGTGGAAATTTTGAGTAGTTCAAAGAACTGGCAAATACCACCTCTGACTGGTCCCGCCGCCATCTATTCTCTGCCTCTCGAGTCCCAGCTGATTGGCTGGGTCTACTTTTGTTGCCCTGCACAGGAGAACAAATCTGGAAAGCAAGTTTGTGAGGTGGGGAGGGAATGGGATTTTGCCCACCAAGCCATGCCCACAGAACCTGTAGTAAAAATTTTTGAATCCCATCACTGTTGAAGACCACAGGCTCAGGACATTTAACATGTTTCTCCGTGTGTTCTAGCCACCTTGGTCATGCTTTTTTCTAAATATGAAATAACAGAAAGACGAGATTATGGCAAAAAAAACCTGTGAAAAGATACAAGAAATAGTGGGGGGAAATGTAATTTTTATTATTTGGTAACTAAAACAGAAATCTAGATTCCCTAGTTCAAAATAAGGTCTTCCAAAATGTTTATGAGAGATCCTGAAGTAATGAAGACAATTTTCCAAATTTAGAATTCTCAGACTGACTTTTATTTATTTTATTTAGCATATGGCAAATGCATGGGCTTATAGTAGTTCAAATGTTAATGTCCAGTCCACCCAGCCATTCAAGGACAGGGTGGTCTATGTTGAAAAAAAATCAGACATTGGGCCAGCATAAGCTCTTGATGGACATTCGGACACAATGTGGTATATATTTTGTCAAGGAGCACCACATTCACACTGAGGGATATAGACAAGGACCCACTGAAACAATAGGTCCTGGCAGACACCATGTTGGGTATGGATCCTGTTCAGAGTTGACCAATGCTGGTGAGGAAGGTCAAAACCTGGCACCTTTTGTGTAGGGTCATCTACGTAACTGCCTGTATCTGGGCGTTCAGCAGCCCATTTGGCTTTCCACTGTGTGTTGACGTCAAAGTTGTTAGGCAGCTGTTGAGCAAGTGCCAGAGAAGGTTTCCTGGATTTAAGCCTGCCAATTGATAGAGGAGGAAGATCATCATACAGTGGGAGAAGTGGGAAATATCAGAAATATCAGATTGACTGATATTCTCTGATGCATCATTGCAAGGTCCATGGCAGGTTCGCTTCTCCTCTTTATAAACCAATGCAAACTTTCTATAAGTTACAGGATTTTACCGTGTTTCCTTGAAAATAATAAATAATAAAAATTTGTTGCACCAGGTCTTATTTTGGGGGGGATGTCATTCACTGACTAACCTGACTTGCATGGGTTGCCCCCGCCCTCCTTTTTGCTGTCAGAGACCTTCAGGAACTTCTTCTTCTGAGGCTGGCAAGGCTTTCCTGAAGGTGATAAGCAGATGATAAACAGAGCTCCGGATTTATTCAGAGCTTTGTTATCAGCTACAAAGGCCTTCAGGAAAGTCTTGCCCGCCTTGGCGGCTGCAGAAGAAATGGGTTGGCAAGGGAGGTGTCAGGATGTGTGAGGCCTGGCTAAAACTGTCCAAAGGTAAGTAGTAGGGCAGCTCCACCCTCATCCCCACCCTAGCTTAACTTTTACTCGTACACTCTGGAGTGGGCAAGATTTCAATTAGGGCTTATTTTGGGCATAGGGCTTATACTGGGCACACATGTAAAAATCAAGCTAGGACTTACTTTTAGGGTAGGTCGTATTTTCGGGGAAACAGGGTATTTAGAAATCTGAAGGGAGATAGAAGTTACATCCGCCAACTACTTTCTTGTGAGTATGATCTGTTGAAATCAGTAGCACAAATGGACCTGACTAGGCACAAACTGGAAGATTTGAGAACCTTCCCTAATTAAAAATAAGTAAATATTGTTTATGATTGTTTACTTGCTTTTATTGAAAAATTACCAGTGGAATATCAGATAATTTATTTGTAAAGAATGACCAAGGTTTTCTGCCCTTGAACTGGTATTTTCCAAGATCTGCTTGGCAGATGTCAACAAAAAACAGTCCAAACTGGCATCAAGCTGGACATTGTGGCTGAAAGGAGGGGAAAAAAAATCATTATGAGACTTTTATTGAGATATAAATGACTTTTCAACATTGGACTTCTCAAGCTGTTCCGGGCCATGTTAAATGACCATTCATTATTTAATGTTATGGGGAAAATGTAAGTTTCTGAAAAGTGTGACAAACAACGCTATCTGTGACTTAAAGCATGGGCCATATGGAATTGTTGTCTGTCACTTCTTCCCCCAATTTGCTATAATCCTGAGTGGCTTGTGGCTTTTTTGTTTTGTTTTGTGTTTTTGCATCCACCATTCAAATTTGAACTCAGAACTGACACTGGAAATCAGAATTTACTTTATAAGGTGTCAGGCTATAAGTATAATTAACCATGTACTTGTAGGAAGTTAGCACCCACCCCTCTCCTCGAAAATGTTAATATCCTAGGACATATTAAAAAGGCAGAATATTTCCCCTAAAAAGAGAAGAAATTCAGAAGCAGAAACTCACCTCAGAAGTAGCTTACCCCCACCTTTGTTAATGGGTGGGCCATTAAGGCCCGGAGCAGAATAGTTTACATAACAAAAATCTCCAGGTAAAGCTACAGCTATTGCCCAAGGCCCTTTTCATTACATCATCATCCAGCAAGGCTCAACCAAGCCTGGAACTCAGGACAGCCTACAGAGTTGCCCCTGCATGGCCCCATGGGAGTCTGACAAGCAATCAGAATACAAGCTCAAATTCAAATCTCAACAGAGGGTATAAAACCCAGGCACTTTCAGCCTTCCTTCTTGATCTTTTCCTTCACCTTGAAGCATGTGATCATCCTTTTCACTTTGGAGCTCCAAGCTATGTGGTCCTGTCCATCATTAATATAAATCTAAGTGCTATTGCTATTAAACCATCTTTCCAAGTGTCTTTTTCCTCACTTGGAACTGAACCCAGAAGGATATTTCTTCCAACATACTGATAACATATTTCCCATTCTGCAGCTTTCCAGATGTATGGGACCATACTGGCAGACAGTAATCTCCAATGCTGAATGGAAAGTTCTTCGCTTAGAACTTTCACTTCATCCTTACTTTCTATAGTTTGTCCATTAAAAAGGAGTGAGGCTGGGATGCTTTTTAGCTGTCAATCTGAACTTAATCCAGCAACCCCAAATGAGAACCCAGTAGTAGAATTGGAAGGGACCTTGAAGACCATCTAGTCCAACCTCCCCCTCTGCTCAAGCAGGAAGCCCCTATCCCGTTTCAGACAAATCTCTCTCTTAAAAAACCTCCAGTGCTGGAGCACCCACAACTTCTGAAGGCAAGTTGTTTCACTGATTAATTGTTCTCATTGTTAGGAAATGTCTCCTTAGTTCTAGGTTGCTTCTCTCCTTGATGAGTTTCCATCCATTGCTTCTTGTCCTGCACTCAGGTGCTTTGGAGAAAATGAACTTGATTTAAAACAAAAACAAAAAAACTCTCTGGGTGTCAGAAACGGAGTAGGATGACCTGGAGGATAAATTGAGAACTTATCAAGAGTTTGCAAGGCACAATAGGTGGTTGGAAAGTTGCATAAAACCTTTGGGATCACATGGTCACTCTTCTGGAAAAGAACCCTGTCAAACTAGCTTTGGAAATCACTCCTCAATTTCCTAAATGCTACCAAACTCTATAAAAACCTGAACTGGCCTGCATGAATAGAAATGAATTGAGGTAAGGACACAATTCATCCTCGTTTAGGATTCTACCATCGTAAATTACAGATGTCTAAATTCAAGAATTAAACCTGATTTGCTTTCCACAGAAGAAACTACAGCTTTGGCACATCTATTGCCTAGTTTATAATGCTTTCTCCATTAAAGCGAACTGTAGCCAAACTAATGACTCACTGCATGTATGTGTTTTAGTGTCCAAGAGTTTAGAATAGAATAAAATAACTGACCCTTGCCTCTTGACTTTTCAGTTTATTCTTAAGCCCTCTGCTATGTACTTTTTCCTGTAAAATAACAAAACACCCTATTTTGGGGTTGCTGGTCATGATTTGAGAAATGGGAATCCAAATGCAGCAGGCTTTATGCAGTTAAAGCATTCAGAAATGTTTTGTCCAAGGAGAAATGGTGGGGATTGGGGAAGAGAGAGAAAGAGGGAGGGAGGGAGAGAGATGGGGGGAGGGAGGGAGGGAGGGGGAGAGAGAGAGATGTGAATCATCAGCAATAAAAGAAATTGTAGACACAGAAAATGCATATCATGAAAGACAGACAAAAGAAGCTACAATCTGCTTTTCGCTTATGCATGCTAGTGGGACAGCAATGTTAAGTTTGTCACTAAGTATCATGCATATTGCATACTAAGGACCACTGCTTAAATGAAAGCTCTTCTTCTCCAAATTGTGTATGTGTAGATGGGAACATTTCTGGCCTACTGTTGCCAAGTTCTTTTGTCTGCTCCACTTGGGAAATTAACTACTATGGCTTGATGGAAAAACAGCTCTCTGAAGCTCAACTGTTCTCTATTTTTCACTCGCTTTGTCAACCGGTCAGTAGTAAAAATGGATCTCATATAATTGACACCAGGGGTTGAAAAACAGATAATTTCCAGACTTTGCTACTTCAGCTTACATCCTTACACCCATAGCTTCATATCCCTCTAACAAAATTTTAATACGTATATCGTGATCTACACAAAAACCAGAAAATGCCTTTATGTAGAATTTAGATTATGAGTACTTCAAAAAGAAGTACTTTTAGTTTACAATTGTCCTGTTGCATCCCCCAAAATGTATGAATGGCCAAGTGGTGTCCTTTTCCTGTATTTTCCCGCCATTTATTTGCTCTGTCAACCAAAAAACCAGAGACAGCTGCACAATGTAGATGACAACTTAGGGCAATCATCTTTTGTCTACCAAACTGCAATATTTAGGCTATAAAAATCTGAGTGTCCACTAGACAACAGCAAAGAATCAAGATTTTTGCAGAACTAATGTATTAGCTTTATCCAGTGGTGGTTATTCTGAGTAGCAGAGCTTCACCACTATCCTGATTGTTTTAACAACTATAAACCTTCTGCACTGACTAAATAGCATTTCCATTTTGGCATACAAACTACTTCATAAAATGCTTACCTAAAGGGCCAATATTTTTGCTGTGAAAATTGGCAAATCTCTTTGATACAAGAAGCATTATAGTGTTTCAATGGCAGAGCCAGTTCTGCTAAAGCTTAATTATTCTTAGATTTTGTTTTTTAATCTAAAGAAGGCATTAAAGATGTCTTAATCCTCTCAGTTGGAATAATAAGTTTACAAAAGAATTTTCCTTTGGCTAAATCTTACATGTAAATCATCTGATTCAGTATATGTCATGTGCTTTAAGGTAAAACTTCAGTATCTCTGTTTTGCAATTGCAAAGTTGAGAATTTAAGTGAATCATCCTGCTTTAGACCTTATAAAAAGTTCTCACAATCTACAATTTCTATCATCTCATTCTAATTAAACATACTGCCGGTAGTAGAATGCCTAGTTGCTTTCAAATTATGGTGTTGGAGATTGTTGAGACTTCCTTGGACTTCAAGGAGATTAAATCAGTCAATCCAAAAGGAAATCAATCCTGATTGTTCTTTGAAAGGAGAAAGATTTGAAACTCAAATATTTTGGCCATCAAATGAGAAGAGAGGACTCATTGGAAAAGGCCCTGATGTTGCAAAAGGTTGAAGGCCGAGGATGGCAGAGGATGAGATAGTTAGATAGTGTCTTTGACATAATGAACATGAATTTGAGCAGGAGACAGTGGAGAACAAGAGGAAGGAGGCTAGCATACTATAATCCCTGAGGTCACAAAGAGTATGGCATGACTTAATGATTGAACAACACCAAAGGATGCCTAGTAGGGTGTAACGCAGAGATGCTTGTTTTAAGCAAAGGGAAATTGCTCTTTCCTACCATGAGGTAACATGTGGTTCAGAATAGATATTGAATCTTCTTGTAGGTACCACATGAGTGTAAGACTTAGTCCTTACCTTAACTTCAGGGAAACAGCTGCTTCTGTTGTTTTGTTCCATCTTTTTAAGATGTCCTGGCTAAGGATAAAATTCGCTGTGATAAGAGGTAACAGATCTTAGGCATGTTGATCCTAGGAAAGTAAAGTTTAAGCCACCAATGTTGAATTAAGATAGAGAAATATATTTCTAGAATGTTGGCTTCATTCTGCAAGGACATCCTTAGAACATTTCAAATGCCAAACCACATGAAAATCAGTATCCTGTGGTATTTCATTATGGATAAAAAAATAATAGATTTCAAAGTTTCCCTTGTCAAAAACATCCTGGATTTTGATTGCAGAAGAGATAAACTGCCGTACTTCCTGTTGGTTGCTTTTTTAAGAAACCAAAGGGAGTTGTGTATCTAGAAAAACATTCAATCATGTAATCATGTGATCACATGGTCCATGGAAGCAAACCCAGAAGTATAAATCTATTCTAGAATCTATTCTTCATCCCTGTAATCCTAATATACTAGATTTTATTTGCTTAGTCAAAACCAACATTAGGGAATGTGTACATGAACACACATTGAAAACCTGTCCCCAATGTTAACACTCTAATTTCTACAACGTCTACAGTTTTAGCTTTATCAGATGGAGCAAAAAAGTTTTAGGGGGATTTCATCTCATCTTTGCTTTAATGTGAATTGAAATATCCATGCCACAAGATACCTGGAAGCTTCTTGGAAAGCTATACAGTACCTTCACATTTGCAAGCAAAAGGACACCAGTGCTTGAAATAACTATTTCATCTAACCCAGTAGGGCAGCTTTTATCACTAAATTTCTAGGCTTTCTTTAACATTTTCGGTGGCTCAAGAAAACAGTTCAGATAAATCATGGCTAACTATAATATATTTGGTACAGCTTGCAAAAGTAATTGAACAGTCAGAAGACAACCTGCTTAGAAAGGGTTACAGGTTTTATAAGAAGTGGTTGGTCACAGAATTTTTTCACTAGGAAGCCCATTACCAATTTGCAAATCACATGCAAACAATCTACTTGTAACGAAGTAAAAATATTACCTTCTTGGTATTTCTTATGTTACTACAAATAGATGCTTGCATGCGGTTTGCAAACTATTTCCCACTACCGATCTTTCGATAACTATTTGTAGATGATGGAACATATCAATCCAATGATCAAGTTCCATGAGTGGTATTTTCTTTGTGTCATTTAACAGTACCCTATACTTACAGTTTTTTTATCCATAAAACCACATCCTAGTGGCTTTATTTCAAAATCCCCCCCAAACTTAAATTGCACTTTAAAACCAATGTTCATATTGGTTTAAAGGCAAGTATTATGCTATCAAATCTGGAAGTCAGTTCTAAATAAGACTGTTTTTACAGCACCACAGATTCTCTGGGGTGGCAGTTGGGGAAATAATGGTGGTTTCTATTCTAAGAAAATATCCACGAACTGAAGAAAAAGAAAATTTTGATGTCTTCTTTCTCTCCTATTCTCCACTAAGATCACTAATTGCCAGGGTTTCTAATTATTTTATTTAGCATATGGCAAATACGTGGGCTTATAGTAGTTCAAATGTTAATGTCCAGTTCACCCAGCCATTCAAGGACAGGATGTTCTATGTTGAAAAAATCAGACATTGAGCTGGTGTAAGCTGTTGATGAACATTCAGACACAATGTGGTAGATATTTTGTCGAGGAGTACCATAGTCACACTGAGGGCTAGAGACAAGACCCCATTTAAACAATGAGTCCTGGCAGACACCATGTTGGGTACAGATCCTGTTCACAGTTGACCAATGCTGGCAAGGAAGGTCAAAACCTGGCACCTTTTGTGTAGGGTCATTTACGTAACTGCCTGTATCTGGGCGTTCAGCAGCCCATTTGCCTTTCCGCCTGTGAGTTGATGTCAAAGTTGTTAGATAGCTGTTGAGCAAGTGCCAGAGAGGGCTTCCTGGAGTTAAGCTGCCAATTGATAGATGAGGAAGATCATCATACACCAGGAGAAGTGGAAAATATCAGAAAGAACTATTTTGTTACTGGAAGGCATTTTCAGTAATGGCTACAAATTCTACCTTAGCATTTTATATACAGTATTTGTATATTTATATCTTTTCTGTTTGAACTTTGTTAGAAAGATGATAGTACCCCTGCAACATCACCTACAAAACTAAGAAGGATTGAACATGGTTAGTACATGGATGGAACATTATCAGATCTGTATCCAAGATTGCTATTTTGAAGAATCTTTCTATTGAAGAAAGCAGCAGCAAGCTACCTCCTTACTATTATCTAATAAGTTGCTGCGAGTTGAATTTTATTAATAATCTTTGGATCGAAGGGGTTCTCAAAGTAGTTTCAACTATATGAGACTCCATTTACTGCTAGAGCACATTCTAGAGACATGTTGCTATAGTTGATAAGGTGCTATTTCATTCATTTTTTATAAGAGTAGGGCCCATAATTATGGTGCTGGAGAAGACTCCTGCAAGTTCCTTGGACTGCAAGGCAACCAAACCGGTCAGTCCTAAAAGAGATCAACCCTGACTGCTCTTTAGAAGGCCAGATCCTGCAGATGAAACTCAAATACTTTGGCCACCTAATGAGAAGGAAGGACTCACTGGAGAAGAGCCTAATGCTGGGAATGATGGAGGGCAAAAGAAGAAGAAGGGGACGGCAGAGAATGAGGTGGATGGATGGAGTCACTGAAACAGTAGGCGTGAGCTTAAATGGACTTCAGAAGATGGTAGAGAACAGGAAGGTCTGAGGAATGTTGTCCATGGGGTCGCGATGGGTCGGACATGACTTTGCAACTAACAACAACAACAGGGCCCATAAACTTTCAAACTTCAGACAGGTGCTTGTGCAAACAAGTTAACATTGAGTTTTGCAAATCCTAACCTATAACTGGTGAGAATCCATAATTGGCATCTTAAATGCCGGTTATGGATTATGCCCCCGATGAACTAAACCTCACAAACATTGAATCTACTTTCAGTATTTTGTAATGCTAGTATAAATTTCAATATTTTGCAGTCATCAAACATGGTAAGCCAAGCTATTTCTGGATAGGATGAGTCATAGTTGGTACATACACTGACGTGGGGGAGGGAGGGGAAAGGGAGAGGACATTGCCAAGTATCAAATGCTTTATTGGGTCCAAAATATGCATTATACCCCAAGATCTGACTTCTGGAACCCCTTATTTAGACTGATGCTGCAAATCCCCTCTTCTGAGAGGTAAACAAAGGCTAGAGTGGCACCCTAACTATAACCTTACAGGGGTTTCGCTGGGTACATGCAAAGGTGTGTGAAACTCATCATTCCAAATCACACCTTCTCCCTCGGATCTAGCTTTCAAAAATGCAGCTTTCTCTGAATGACAGCACAGGCTTTCTGCCCCCACCTTTACAAAGTACAGCTGTTTTTTTTTTAAAAAATGAGCATTTTTGGAGATGACTTTCGTGACTTTCTTTACCCAGATACGATCTGCCTTTTAGTACCTTGGACTTCTGCCCTGCACCCCTCCTGGTTTAACACCTACATTTTCACAGACTCCCAGCCTTCTCTGAAAGAAGCATCCTGACGCAGTTTAATTATGTTCTGTCTCCCCCACCCACCCCCATCCTTGCCTCTTTTGGGCAAAAAAAAAACAAAAAAAGCGCTTTTCAATCCAGAAAATGCAAGGGAGAGGGAGGGAGAGGGGGAGGAAGGCAACCTGAGGCTCAGAGCCATGAAAAAGATGCAGTTGGAGTGTATCAAAAAAACAAAGACACGGCCCACTTCCCTCCTGCCTTCCTCTCCCCCCCCCGCACCTCCTCCCTAACAGAGGCAGCCCAGCCAGCATTGCAAAAGAGGCTGCAGAGCTGTTTGATTGCTTAAGCCTGGTGGTCACACAATAGGACCAGAAAGAATGTCTGTTTCCTTCCTTCCTGTTGAGTGTTCTGCCCGAGTGAACAAACTGAATAGCCCTTCACTTCATAGCAACATCGGGCTCTAGCACAGGCAAAAACCAACAAAGAGCCATTCTAGGGCATTTCCAACTGTACCTAAGCCAAGCCGCTGAGCTATGGTATCATCCGGGCAGGGGAAGGACAACAGCCACAAAGGCAGACAAGGCTAGGGGGAGGTGACAGCGACACAAAGGCACCGTAAACATCCAGGTTATTGTGTTTCTTTTTTTTTTTCCCCTTCCTTTTTTTAAAATGTCATAGGGGTGGCTTTCTGTCTTCCCTCCCCATCCCACCAGTCACATCTGGAGATCTGAAAAGGGAAAGCACACACACACACACACACACACACACACACACACACACACACACACATTTCTTTTAAATGCAACACTTTCGTACAATTAGCCCTTTAAAAAGAAAGAAAGAAGGAAGGAAAGAAAGAAAAAAGAGGGAGGGGAGAAGGAGGAGAAGGAGAAGAAGAGGAGGAGGGGGAGGAGGAGGAGGAGGAGAAAGAAGGAAGGAGGAGGAGAAGAAGGAAGGAAGAGAAAGAAAGAAGGAAAGAAGGAAGGAAGGAAGAAAGGAAGGAAGGAAGTACAATAACTCCCATTCTCTTATCATATAAACACATGCATAATGGGTGATATATCACTGGGTGGTATTGGATCTGATAATTTTTACTAGGAAAGTGGACAAACAGGATTACTTCTGTCTGGATGATGATTGGATCAAAATGAAATGTAAAACCAGACAAAACTTTTCTGAACTTGATATGACCCGGAGGTCATATCAGGAAGGAAGGAAGGAAGACAAAGAAGAAAGAAAGAAAGAAAGAAAGAAAGAAAGAAAGAAAGAAAGAAAGAAAGAAAGGATTTTGGATTCTTTTTTTCTTTGCACATTTCTAGTTTTCAGGGACAGATTAAGGCCTTAATCCTTGCCCCATGAAATGAAGCTCTTTTCAGTACACTTGGCTTTCAGGCAAAAGAAGACTTCAGAGGCTGTAGTTCTGTATGGGCCTACCTGGGAATAAATGTCACAAAATACAATAGCGGTGATCCAAAACTTCCACGTTAAACCATTGGCTATAAATCAATCACTTCTTTTGAAATTAATCAAAATCCTTAAGACTTGTTGGGTTGGCATTTAAGGAAGAGCCGTGGTGGCGCAGTGGTTTAAGTGCATATTTCAGGCTAATTCTGCTGACTGCCAGAGTTCAATTCTCATCGGCTCAAGTTTTACTCAGCCTTCCATCCTTCCGAGATTGGTAAAATGAAAACCCAGGTTGTTGGGGGCAATATGTTGACTCTGTAAACCGCTTAGAGAGGGCTGTAAAGCACTGTAAAGTGGTATATAAGTCTAGGTGCTATTACTAAAGTGCTAAAAAGGACTGCTTGAACCTATCATTTTTCTGGTCTTCTCCCTCTTCCTTTTCCTCTTCTCCTCTCATCATCAACAGAGATTGAGGGGGAAAATGTCTTTTAAAAGACTATATGTAGGTATGGCTACAAATTATAGGAATTTCCTTTCCTTTCACAGTTGCTGCTAACCATAGTCTGCCATGATATCAGATTTGTAATCTTAACGTTGGCTAAATAGTTTATATAGGGTTTATATAAGTCTGCTTCAGAATGGTGTGGAGTCCTAGTGATGAAGATGCTTGCCTCCCACTTTTGAGAGTTTGAGAGTTCAGTCCTAGGCAGCGGTAGATATTCTCTCTCCTGGGACACACGGAAAAAGTACTGTACCTGCATAATAATGTCATAATGTCAGGGTGCCAAGTAATAGATCCATAGCAAACAAAACTCTGAGGCAGGTGAATTCCTCAAAGAATAGCTTCATTGGATATATCATACTGGCACAGATCTTTTGAAAACCGACTCTGAAGACTCCACGATTTCCCACCTAATTAAAAGTTTTTCACTTCCCCGAAACAATCAGTCACAGGGTTCAATCACGGTGCAGTCTGGCAGCCAGATCACATCACTCCGCCTTCTTCTGACCAGGTGTGAGAATGACTTTGATTCCCAAGAGAAAATATTTTGTTTTGGCTACAGAATCCCAGCTATCTCAAATCCCCACTCCTCAAATCCCCAGTGTTGCCACTGGGGCAACACTGGGGCAACACTGAAGCGGTCCAGATGGTTTCGATCAAGTCAGCTTCAGGGTTGACACCTTCCTGCGCATGGTGATAGGAAGGGCATCTGGCCAGTAAATGCTCAGTTCCATTCAGTCTCCTCGATTCTACCCCAAATTAAGGGATTACAGAGTTACAAAACAAAGGATTTTTAAAAATATAAGTCTGAATTCACACATGACACTAGGGCAAAATCAAATAAAAACACATTATGGGTTAATAAGCTTTTGATGGTCCCACTTAACATTTTGGAAAGGCCTTTCCAGGAGATTGCAGTAGGCATGGTGACCATGCAAAGTAGGCAGAACTGAAAATATATTCCCCTCGCTTTGGAATATACCTTTTTAAAATTGTGTTAAGCCTACAACTCTGCATCCAACCCCACCCCATCCAATCCAACATCACTCAAAACTAGGCACGCACACCCCTAACTACCTCTATTCCAACCTCAACTGGCCTTAAATGCAAGCTACTCAATGCAAGAAGCCTTGTAATTAAAATACCTGAATATCTCCTTATACTAAATATGGCTAAATTCGACATTATATTTGTCTGTGAAACATGGCTCAACGCATCTTTCCCTGACTCCATTACCACAGTAAGAGACTATCATGTTTACTGATCAGATCGTGAAATCTGTAGAGTAGGTGGTGTTGCTATCTTCTATAAAAAAATCCTTACATCTAAAAAACATCCAAGTTACCCAGGAGCTTGCTATTCCTGAGACCATCATCTGTGAACTGTCCTTAAATATCACATTTCGGTTCTTACTATGTTACAGAGCCCCTGATTATGACATCGAACATGCAAACAAGCTAAATACACTACTAACATGGGCAACATCCTGCCCACATGCTTTTATCTTTCTTGGTGACTTCAATCTACCTCATATTAACTGGACCCTTAAGGAATGTACAACTGAACCCACACATGCAACCTTCTACAATGCAGTAACAAATCTGGGACTAGAACAACTAGTAACCAACAACACTAGACTTAACAACTGCCTTGATCTCATCTTCTGCAATAGTTTGAATTCAATTTACAGAATACAAATTAAAGAATCCTTTTCCAACAGTGACCACAACATGATTGACTTTTGTCTCAACATACGGCCACGCAAAAATCATCACAACGATGGAATCAACAATTATAACTTCAAAAAAGGCAACTATGATCTTATAAACAACAATCTCTCATCCCTTGATTGGCAATTTCTATTCACTGGATGCAATACTGTAGAAGACCATTACAACATATTTTTACTTGAAGTCAAAAGAGTCATCAAACTATATGTACCATTAACAACTCCCAAAACCAAAAAAAAAACAAATTACCCATAACAATAAGGAAGCTTCAATCCAAAAAGAAATCACTTTGGCAGAAAAACAAATCTGGTCACGTTGCCAACTTCAAAAGTTGATATAAAAATTTATGTCACCAGATAAAGACTGAATGCACCAATTATCACATCAAACAAAAGGAAAATCTTCTATGCACCAATTCCACCTGTGCTTTCTACAATTTTGGAAACAACAAACTAAAAGACTTAAGGTCCATCCCACCCGTGAAAGGACCTAATGGAAAAGACTGCAACGACGACACTATTAAAGCCAACCTCTTTAACACATTCTTTGGCTCAGTATTTCTAAACAGCAATGGATCATGCCCAGTATTTCGATGTCAAACCACAGACAACTACAATGATCTAATACATATCGATTTTACAGAAGACATTGTTGAAAAAGCACTGCACAATCTAAAACCATCTCTATCTATTGGAGCAGACAGAATATGTGCCTACTTCTTAAAAAAGCTATCCACTGCCATAGCCAAACCTCTAAGCATAATCTTTGAAAAATCTTTCAGGACCAGCTCCTTGCCAAAACTATGGCCACAAGCCATGGTCATCCCCATCTTCAAAAAGGGAGACCCAAGCCTAGTTGAAAATTACAGACCAATCTCTTTATTCTGCGTCACCTGTAAAGTCACGGAATCAATTATTAAGCGATCCATCATTCACCACTTAGAAACAAACAACCTACTCTCTAATAAACAATTTGGTTTCAGGAAAAAACTATCCTGTAATCTGCAACTCTTACACTGCAAAAACATATGGACTACACAACTCGATCAGGGCAAAGCAATAGATGCAATCTACATAGACTTCTGTAAAGCCTTTGATTCAGTGGTACACGGCAAACTACTCCTAAAACTAAAATCTTATGGTATCTCTGGACACCTGCATAACTGGATAGAAGCATTCCTGTCATACAGACAACAAATGGTCAAAATTGGGAGCATCCTATCAAATTCTGTACCTGTCAACAGTGGTGTCCCCCAAGGCAGTGTTCTAGGACCAACTCTTTTCATACTCTGCATAAATGACCTCTGTGATCATATTAAGAGTAACTACGTTCTCTTCGCTGATGATGTAAAGCTATTCAACACCACAGACAATACTGCTACCCTACAAAAAGACCTTGACTATGTATCAGAATGGTCAAACAAATGGCAACTTCAAATCTCAACAAATAAATGCTCTGTCCTACATATTGGCAAAAAAAATCAGAAAATAAAATACTGGCTGAATAGTCAAGACCTTGTTGATGATCCAAACTCTGTCAAGGATCTTGGAGTACTCATCTCTAATGATTTAAGTGCTAGAGCCCACTGTAACTACACAGCCAAAAAGGCGTTAAGAGTTGTTAACCTAATCTTATGTAGCTTTTTCTCTGGTAATATTACACTACTATTATTACACTACTAATATTACACTATATTACACTACTAACTAGAGCATACAAAACATTTGCTAGACCAATACTCGAACACAGCTCATCAGTCTGCAACCCACATTACGTATCTGATATTAACACAGTTGAGAAAGTTCAGAAATATTTCACAAGAGAGTTCTCCACTTCTCTACTCATTGCAAATACCTTATGCCACCAGACTCAAAATTCTAGACCTAGAAAATCTAGAACTACACCACCTTCAGTCCGATCTAAGTATAGGATATAAAATCATACATTGCAATGTCCTACCTGTCAATGAATACTTCAGCTTCAGCCATAACAACACAAGAGCAATCAATAGATACAAACTCAAGGTTAATCGCACCTTGATTGCAGGAAATATGACTTCAGCAAGAGTGGTCAATGTCTGGAATACTCTACCTGACTCTGTGATTTCTTCCCCAAACCCCAAAAACTTTAACCTTAGACTGTCTACTATTGACCTCACCCCTTTCCTAAGAGGTCTGTAGGGAGCGTGAATAAGCACACTAACGTGCCTATCATCCCTGTCCTATTGTTTCTTTTTCTTTTTTTTCTTATATGTATCTGTGTATTCATAACTATTCTTTTACTTATATCTATTATCTTGTAAGCAATTGACAAAAACAAACAAACAAACAAACAAATAAGTATTTTACTTCATTTCCAACTTGGATTGACGTCCTTTTATACATTCTATATCTATATTATTTTTCTGGTGCCATACACATTATTTTATAAAAGTTCTGTTTAAGATTATATTGGCTAATGTAAGACTAGTACATTTCTTAATTTTGCAAACCGGGTGTTGATTTTATACACTTTGTATCTTGTTCCAAAAACATAGTTAAAAACTGAACAACTTTTCTCTTGTGTTTTTGCCAGGAACCTCTGGAACTGCTCTGAATTTCAAATAAAACAATTTATGTCTCAATTCCAATAATGCCAGATTATTTAAAACTTTTTCCACCTCTTTTTAATATTTCTGTTTTACTTTCTACTTTATCTTTATTTTGTTTTAATTCTCCAGTTAGTTGATCTATAGATTCTTCATTTTTAAGCCTCTTATTTTATTTCCTTTTTCATAATCACAAGTCTCTCTTCCATTCTCTCTTTAAATACACACAGTCATGTAATTTCCAAAATCAAATTTCCAAAATCCACCAATTTTCTCTTCTAAACAATCTAATTCTCACAAAGGTTTATTTAGTTCAATAAATAAATTAAATGTAATAAATCTATTTATTTTATTTTAAAACCACTTTTGACAAACTATTAATGTTTCAAATTTAATTGTCCCTTTGCCCATTTAAGACTTTCTTAGATCAAACACTTGTTAAGCTGATTCTATTCACTTTGCTTCTATTCTATTCTATTCTATTCTATTCTATTCTATTCTATTCTATTCTATTCTACTTCACTTCGCTTCATCCTTCGCTTCTATTCTATTCTATTCTGTTCTATTCTATTCTATTCTATTCTATTCTATTCTATTCTATTCTATTCTATTCTATTCTATTCTATTCTTTTATTTGATCTGGAGTGAAGGTGACTCACAAGGTATCTGTTTTTCTTTTTGCCCCCTCTTGGTCCAAACATCTCTCTTTAACTTCAAAATTGCTATATCCAGACTTGTTGCTTGACCACTGTTTTGTATTGCAACGTCTTCTCTGCTCCTTCTGGGGCATCTCAGTTCATCGTATTCCTCACCTGGAAGCTGAAGTCACTTACTATGGCTAAATATGAATTATATGTTGTATCAGAATGACTATGCTAATTTGTGGAATGAAATGAAGAGACATCAATATAAACTGGGAAAACCTGAAATTAGTATTATTTGGTAGAATATCAGTGATAAAAATGAATTTACTACTAAGGATGGTGACTAAAGTTATATTGAAATATGATGGACGGATGGACTTAATATACTTGGACTTCAGTGAAGCATTTGACAAAGTAGACCACAGCCTACTTCTTGGTAACAGAACAATGTAGGACAGACAGTACCACCTCCAGATGTGGTCAGCATGTGGTCATCCATGTAATTAAATCTACATGGAAGGAAGTATGCAGTGGGATACCTCAAGAGTCAAACTGGAACTAAGGAGGAATTTCGTGACAGTGAGGGTAATTAATCAATGGAACAGCTTGAAATTGTGGGTGCTCCATTGCTGGAGGCTTTCAAGAAAAATTGGACAGGATTGGACAGAAGGTTGAATTAAAAGACTTCCAAACTCTCTGATTTTATGATTCCAAATAAGGTGGCAAATTATTTTTCTCCACTATGAGGGAATGAAACTTCTCCATTTCAAAAGCAGCTGATACCTGGAATGGTTTCTATTATGGAAACATATATGGTTTCCATAGGAAAAGGAATAACTGCCTTCGGTCCCACTACCAGAGGTGGTATTCAGCAGGTTCTGACCAGTTCTGGAGAACCGGTAGCAGAAATTTTGAGTGGTTCCGAGAACCGGCAAATCCAGCCTCTGACTGGCCCCGCCCCACCTGTTCTTTGCCTCCCATTGAGTCCCAGCTGATCGGCTGGGTCTTCTTTGGTTGCCCTGCACAGGAGAACGGAGCTGGAAAGCAGGTTAGTGGGGAGGGAATGGAATGGGGATTTTGCAGTATCCTTCCCCTGCCACGCCCAACAAGCCACACCCACAGAACTGGTAGTAAAAAATGTTGAATCCCACCACTGCCCCCTACCTCTTTCAATTACCATCAGCATTTTGAAAGCTCACAAACTCTTGTCAGGCAAGAGTTTGGGGGCTTAACAATATAAAAGCCATAAAAAATGTGTTAGTTTTGGGTAAGGAAAAAAGTTCCCTGTATTTCTGCCTGTTTAATGGATGTTCCAAATATCCAGATACTATTTCATTTTCAAAGGGTTGATATTAGAGGAAATGACTCCTCTCATTTTTAACAAGATTATTCTTCCCTACAACATAATGAAATTCAGAACAGTTCATAAAACACAACCACATTAAAACCTGAACATAGCATGCAAATAGCATATAAAAATCACTTGGATGTTTGAATGACTTGCTGTAAATGTGATCTGAAACAAGACAGGTAGTACTTCATGAATAATGCTTTTTTGGTTCACATATTCATCTGCTCATCCAATGCCTGCATGTTCAAACCAGGTCCATCTGCACCAGATAGGGAATATCACTTAGACATGAGTTTGTTCTATTCAGAAAGAGGAACTGAGCAGTCCAACCTTGCACATATAGCCATTGTATTGTGACTACCAACTCCTTAACAAACAACATAGTTTGGAACTACAGACCTTTCGTTCTTGTCTAGGAAGCTGAGCTATTACAAGAAGGCTTTGACATTTAATTTGCAGATAATCAAAGGGATTTAAATGTTTACTTCCCCAATCGCAAATCAAACTTTCCTCCTTTCTGTTGACAGAGAATGTTGTTTACAAAGTTTGAAAGCTCACACCCTCTCCAAAAGTAAGTCATGATGTTGCTGCTACAGAGATAGGGCACCTGGTTTTTCTCTGGGAGCGATGCCTAATCCAAGAAGATCTGGAAATAATTTCTAAATGTTCAGAATGAGTTTATTGAAACTCAGGCAACTTCTCATTTATTCCACCTCACTTCCAGTGAAATAATTGGAAACGACACTGTATAGGTATTTATAATTTGACTTCCCCTTCTAGTGTCGATGGATATTTTCCACAAGGCAATATATCAACATTTTAAATAAAACTGGGCGTAAACTCTTTCCCAAATAAAACAGTTTACAAGCCATTTCCAGTGAAGGTGATTAAGAAAGGAAGTGGCTTTCGTATCTATTTGAAGGCTCTGACCTGTGGCTTGAGCAAAGATGACTCTTCCATCTACCGTATCAGAGCTCTGAAACTCCGAAGAGACTGCTATTTTATGGTCTCATCATTGGGAGTATCTGTATGAAGTACTGTGGGTGATCCCAGGTTCTCTCCTTAATTCAGAGAGGAGTTTGAGGAGAGGATTCATTCACTGACTTCTCTTTCCTTCACAGTCACTGGCTCTGTTCCTGTGAGGGTATTGTTTTCAGTTGTCCATACGTCTTCAAAAGTGATCAGGTTGACTTAGAGCTTCAGATGAAGAACGTTAACAACTCTTGGTGTAAAACATTCCTATGCATGTTTTCAAGTTGCCATAAACAAGGGAGGTGGAGAATCTGAGGAGCAGTACAGCAGTTTAAAACCATAAGTACATTCCACCCTTATCTTAAAAAGATTGTAGCTAGGCTACCGAATCTTCTGCCCTTGAAAATGCTTCATTGGAGAATGTGATTGATAACACCCAACCCATGGACATGCTTCATTGGAGAATCTGATTTATGATACACCCAGGGGGGAGGGGGGGAAACAAGGTCACAGGCGACTGTAAATTACGTATGCCAGTTGGCTTCAATTAGGTTAATGCCAGCATGTTGCTCCTAATAAATCTTTTGAATTCTTTTGAAGCTTGGCCCGAGGTTCATGATTTAATTAGGCTAATCGCAGGAACCCTGACACTTGGTTTATATAAAAGTAAGTTTCGTTTGTTTGCTTGTTTCTCCTAAACATACACTGTTCCCTTAAATATGCCTCTTCTCTATTTTTTCAAATTTGCCTACACCAGTCTGGATTGTTCAGGGTTGGTGGAGGAAAAAGAGATTGTACGTAGTATTTCTGTCATCTTTGGAAGTCAAACCAGTGGTGGGATTCAATTTTTCTTACTACTGGTTCTGTGGGCATGGCTTGGTGGGCGTGGCAGGGGAAGGATACTGTAAAATCTCCAGACAGAGGTGGTATTTGCCAGTTTTCTGAACTACTCAAAATTTCTGCTGGTCAGAACCTGCTAAATGCCACCTCTGAATCAAAACTTTATTTTAAGTTAATTTGATTTGATTTTACAGATCCTGAAAAATTTAAAGTAATGAAAAAGTTGAAAAAAATGCTTGTGATCTTCAGCAGACCATCAGGCAATGTAAAACATTTGCTTTACACTTAAAGTGTAATTGATTTTTTTAAAAAAGAAAGAAAGAAAATATGAAACATTTTCATTTAATTCCCTTCAGGACATTTTCCCCAGCATACAAAGAAAGGAAAATAATCATTTACGGGGGAGGGAATAGTTACAGCTGAATTTATTTTGAACTCTCAACATATTTAAGATTATCTAGAAAGTATGCATTTGAAACAGATGATAATATGCAAAGCAGAGGAAAGCATAGTATTAAGAGAAAATCGTATATAGAAATTTCACTTAACAAAATGGGATTAGGAAGTATATATTAGAAATCTGAAAGAATAACAGCAGCGAACTCTTCATCAAAAGATCACTTAAGGTAACTTACCATGAAACAATGAAATTCCATAAAACAGGTCAAACAGCTATAAAATAAAGCATTACATTTCTCAAAAATAGTAAGAAACACAATACTTTTTTTACTGCATAGCATAGATAGCAATAGCATTTAGACTTATATACCGCTTCACAATGCTGTACAGTCCTCTCTAAGTGGTTTACAGAGTCAGCCTCTTGCAAACCCCAACAATCTGGGTCCTCATTTTACCCATCTTGGAAGGATGGAAGGCTGTGTCAAACTTGAGCTGATGAGATTTGAACTGCCAAATTGCAGGCAGCCTGAAGTCAGCAGAAGTAGCCTGCAGTACTGCATTCTAACCACTGTGCCATCGTGGCTCATAAATGAACCTGAGAAAAAATTTGTAGTGAAATTCATCCACTGGATGTATGATTATTCTTAAAACTGTGCTTCAAGAACCATGTGTAACCCAACAAAGGAGAATATTTGTAGCTCAGGATTGAATCGAGAGGTCCTGGGTGCTCTCTGAGCTTGGTTGGTTTCTTGCAGACATTCCATTACCCAAACTAGATAACAGCATCAGTGCTGATGACTTATATACCTCGTTTGAATAATGAAATGTATGCAAGAAAATAATCAAGCTCAGAGCGCACCCAGGACCCCTCAATCACAACTCTAGGATGAAAATGATAAAAGAAAAATAATGAAAAACCACTAGTTCCATAGTGCTAAAGGAACACACTGGTTTCTTATCGAAGTAATCATTTAACTTTCTGAGGTCTGCATGGTAATTTATTTGAAGTGGTAATTAGGTAGAGTTTTCTATCTGCAGGACCATCACAGAATAATCCTTTACTTCAGAAGTGAACAATTTATGGTCCTCTTAAGATCTTCAGTCCTGTTTTGCAGCTCTTGGTACCAATTCTGTCTGTGAGAAAAAATAAGAGCAAAATTTCTTGCCATTTGGAGATCTGATATATTAGTAGAAATCCTAAAATAAGCCCATCAAAGAAACCCTTATTTTTTCTTTTTAAAAAATCCAGTCATATCCATATAAATATTGTGCACTACCAATTCATTCTAACAAAAATGATTAAGGCAACCCTTGGTCTTCAGAAGGTTGCTAATTTCTGATTTATTTGTAGGGGTGTCCAGTCCAAACCCAATTTAAACACAAAGTAGCATAAGAAGGGAGAATAAGTCTCTTCAACCATTAACAGTTATGACTTGGACAATAGGGAGAATAGATAGAATTATTTGGTGGAAGTGACATAAAGTTGAAATATTATGTTCTGAAGTAAGAAGAAATACCACATAGCAATGATTCAATGTACAAATGAAATGGATACTGTACATTTAATACGAATGGGTATTTTATCTTGTGTAGATGCTGAAGTAGATGAATTTCTTGAAATGCAACATTTGAACATACTTGCTTTCCTTCTAAGTAATTGACTAAGTTCTCACCTTTTTCCAAAACAGGTAGATCAAGCAGCACATTAGGGTGAATTTAATAACTTAGAGTCCCCTGAAACACTTTACACTAATTGAACATTATTTAACCTTTCAGAAACACTACAGTTAAGGACACTTGACCTTTGGCTCTGGTAGAAGCCACGGTGATGCCATGTGTAAAATGAATTCATCATCCAAATGATGCAAATAATGTGCACAGCAGAATTATGCAATTTTGGTACTTGGATACTGATGTAGTGATACAGGTGATGTTGCTTTCCCTTTCACCCATCCGTGGATACCTGTTGTGGCCTGCCACTGGCCTCTCTGGCAGCTGAATCAGATGAGGAGGAGGAGTGGGAGTTGGGGCCAGCATCAAGGCAATCTGAGAGCTCCAAGGGAGAAGAGGGAATGGAGCTGTCAGAGATAGAAACAGAGGCGGAGCCTGGGCCATCCGTCAGCCCCCAGATGGAGCATCAACAGCCCCCAGGTCCAGAGGTGGCTGATGAGGAAGAGGAGGAACAGCTGGGACCTGTGCCTGATGCATGGATGTGCAGAAAGCAGAGGAGAGGAGAGCAGCAGGACTCTATGGGCTGTTCCTCAGGACTGAAGAACCACCACTGCTAGATAAGACCCACCCTAGCTCTGAGGAAATAAGGCAGGGAGTAGAGATGAATAGAAGTGGCAGACAACTATTCACCTGCCTGTCACTGATAGTCTGAACATCTGAATCCTGTCTGGAACTGTATCAGAATCCTTTCTTGGAATCTGTGGCGCTGAGGGTCGGGCGCGCCTTCAGAGCATGTGTGTGTGTGTATCTTTGCTGCTGGAAAAAGAGTGTACGCATGCTTGTTGTGTTTGGGAGCTGGGTCAGAGCAATACCAATGTACACAATGACATTGAACATATGATGCAATAGTGCAGAGGTCTCCAACCTTGGCAATTTGAAGACTTGTGGACTTCAACTCCCAGAGTTCCTCAGCCAGCTCAACCAGCTTTGCATACAAGTGGTTAAAATTGTAAATCAGTCAGAGAAGAGGAGTTTAAACTACTCCTTCTCAGTATTTATTAATTTATTTATTTAAATTTATAGGTCACCTATCTTACCTCAAGGTAACTCTGGGCCGGCTTATGTTAATAAATCTTCCCTTGGGGGACAATGTTGTCCTCATCTTGTTAATGTCAGAACTGCCAACCTTCACTTGTTATGCTTCGCTAGATGCCAGTTAGCCATATGTCATGGAGGGAGGGAGTTGTGGGGAGATGGGGGAAAGCGAAAGTGATCTTCATGACATCCCGAGACATCCCATAACCATGAACTTGGAATGGAATACAACGCCTATCCATCTATCCAACTGTACCAGGGACAATAACTGAAACATCTTCTTCCATTGTGACTGGACAATGTGGAGATAACAAGGGGGTGGAACAGAGAAGGGAAAATTAACTAGGGAATCTTTGCATACAAACTCTTAGATCTGGCTTTGCTGCTGTAGCCACTTGGCTGTAATCTTTTCATTACAAATGGAGTCAAGAGTGTTTGACCAAATTGGGCGAGACCTGACATCAGCTTAAATGTGTCAGTAGCTGGTTTCCAAATACTGTAATGGTTTCACTTTTAGTCACAACTAAAGGAGAACATCCAAGAAGCTCAGGGGTGGGATGCAAATATTTTTACTACCAGTTCTGTGGGCATGACTGGATGGGCATGGCCATGTGACTGGATGGGCATGGCCATGTGACTTCTTCTTCTTCTTCTTCTTCTTCTTCTTCTTCTTCTTCTTCTTCTTCTTCTTCTTCTTCTTCTCTCCTCTTCTCTTCCTCTTCCTCTTCTCCTCCTCCCCTCCTCCTCCTCCTCCTCCTCCTCCTCCTCCTCCTCTCCTCCTCCTTCCTCTTCTTCTTCTTCTTCTTCTTCTTCTTCTTCTTCTTCTTCTTCTTCTTCTTCTTCTTCTTCTTCTTCTTCTTCTTCTTCTTCTTCTTCTTCTTCTTCTTCTTCTTCTTCTTCTTCTTCTTCTTTTTTGCAGCACCCATCACCACACTTTGTTTTTTTTTTGCCTCCTGGGCCTCAGGGAAGCCTCCTGGATGTAGCAGTAAGACAGCAAGGGGGAATCCAGGCACAGCTGATCATTGGAACACCTGATCATTGGGAGGAAAAAAATACCCGTTTGGCCAAACCAGTAGCTGTTTTTTTTACTACCGGTTCACTCGAACTGAGCTGAACCAATAGAATACTACCACTGAAGAAACTTCATCAATCACAAATGATGAAGCTTCTTGGATGTGAAGTGAAATGACTTTTTCCTCAAGGGAAAAAAAAAACAGTCTGGTTGCCTTTTGTAAAAGCACCTTTGAAAGAACTGTGACCTGGATGCTTGAGAATCTCCATATATGTTTTCTCTTTTACTGCTTTTCCCCCTTCCAGGTAAATAAAATCTAATTGTCAGCCGTTAGCTTGGAGGTAAGATAGCTCATTTGTTGTGGGTGTGACCAAAGGTGTGCTGTGGAATGTTGGGAGGTGAGAGCACACCCCGTTCCCTTTCCTCTGGTCACTAGCCAACTTGCACCACAGCTATTTCCCTCCTAGCTATTGCCCTCTCTGTTAGCAGTGTTTCCTGGCCTTACCCATCACTTCCTTCTCTATTTGCATCCATCTCCTTTCCTGGCTTCTAATAAAGAAGACAAAACAAATATCACCTCCTTTATTTGGAGGAGGGGAAAACAGGACACACTGCTGTTATTTTGCTTTATCGGTATCCTGAACTGGCATCCATCCGTATCCTTACCTTTAAAGGCAGCAACCCCACTCTTTCTCCAAGAAAATGATAGCAGAGTTTATTTGGGCTGCTGCTTGTTTACCAGTTTAATTTCATTTTGTTCCTTTCATTCACACACACTCCTTTCCCTTAACAAAGTGTGCTACTCTGCAGTTAGTCAATGTTCAGTTCTCTCGCTTAAGGCCAAAGTAGTTGTATGAATGTGGCAAGATCTGTCTCCTTCCTCTCCTTGGCTATTTCTGCCTTTGGCATCGTCCCCTATGTTTCTTTATTTCACATTATTTAGTCTTGGGAGATGGCCAATAGGAGTGGCAGATAAACCAACCTAAAGAAGTCCAGGCAGAGGCCCAAAATCACACCCTGTGCACTTCCTATCTTGAGATGTTCTCTGTTTGCTGATGAGGTGCCGAAAAGGAACATCAGCAAAGAGTTGCCTATAACAACAGTCACACTCACAAGCCAGCACACTATCACTCAGCACTGACTCAGAACATGGAAGAAAGTGACTTAAGAATATTTTTTAATATTCTTTAGTCATGCGAACAAAATCTGGAGGCTTAGCAACTGTTTCATACTTATGACCATTGCAGTGTCCCGGGGGGCATTTGATCCCCTTTTGTGACCTTCCGACAAGCACAGTCAATGGGGAAGCCAGATTCACTTAACAACTGGGTTACTAACTTAACAGCTGCAGGAATTCACTTAACAACTGTGCCAATAAAATGGGGCAAAATTCACTTTACAAATGTCTCACTTAGTGAGACATTTTGGGCTCAATTGTGGTCATAAGTCGAGGACTACCTGTATATATGCAATAGAAATGGGAATAACATTTGGCAATGAGAAGAGCAAATCTGAACAGTTGCAGGAACTGGGCATGGCTAGTCTAGTTGTGATGACCCGGGGTGTGGCACAAAAGCAACAAAGTCACAAAAGTAGGTAAAGTCCCTTTAATTCCTCCAACTTGGCCCCCAATGTCCAGTTATCATCGGCTGGAGAAAAAACTCTCCCAAGAACAGTTTTTAAAGGGAAGAAATTCCATCCGAACCCAAAGTACATGTAAATTATAAATAAAAACCAACACAAACCACACTGCAGCAATTAATGAGACAGGGCAGGATAAGGAATTGCAGACTTCAAAAGATAACGAAACACACACAGTTGGGAGGATACCAGAACCCAGATAAGACTTCACAAACAAAGAATTCACACTTGGCTTCCAGCAAGGTGCTGTGTGCAAACACCCTTTTTAAATCCTGTTTTCCCAGCTGCAGCTAATGAAGGGAATCAGGGCCCTTTTCTCCCTCATAACCCATGTAACTCATGTTACTCCCTTCTCCGTTCTTCCCTGCATGCCCTAGGATGAAGAGGAGGTGGCCCTTCTTCCTCTGAAGGCCCAGCCGGACTGTGCCCTTCCCCCCTTTCTTCCACAGCCACCGGAGCCACACTCCCACTCCCTGTCAGCTGCTTGACCTCCCCCTCGGAATCAGATTCCAACAGGAGCATGACACTAGTGAAGAGAAGGACCAGGGGAGACATGATAGCTGTCTTCCAATATTTTAGGTGCTACTATAGAAAGGAAGGGGTCAAGGTATTTTCCAAGGCACCTGAAGGCCAGACAAGTGATGATTAACAAGGAGAGATTCAACCTGGAAATAAAGAGAAATTTTCTGACAGTGAGAACAATCAACCAATGGAACAGAAGTTGCCTTCAGAAGTTGTGGGAGTTTATCAATGGAAGCTTTCAAGAAGAGATTGGACTGCCAACTGTCAGAAATGGTGTGTAGGGTCTGCTGCTTGGACAGGGAGTTGGACTAGATGACCTACAAGGTCCCTTCCAGTCTGTTAATCTGTTGTTGTTTTAAAAAATTGATGCTAGCATTACTTTGTGATGATTCAAGGAAAGGTGGGTGGCACTTTAACTCAATTGATGCAATTTTATTTAAATAATTTATACAGCTGCTGAGTTTGAATGTTATGACTTTGGGTGATGCACCGTAAATCGAAAACAAAGCAAAATGAATAACTGTGAATGTTTGATTGCAGAAATTGGATCCAAGATGCCTTGGGAAGGAAGCTTCCATTGATTCTAAGCAGAAGCAGGAAAACGTCGAGATCAGTATTCCCCAGTTAGGTTGCTCCTGATGTAATAAGATTCAGTTCCTATCACTTTCTGTCAATGGGCAGGAGGAGGGGATGGAGGAGGGAAGGTGCAGGGCAAGTATTTATAGAGGCTCAGACTATAAAATCTTTCTGTACACCCCTGCTGTATTCCAGTGGAGCTGTTATTTTTATGTTGACATTGAGAGATCATCCCTGACTATTACTGTGCTACATTTCTTTGGGGCACCAAAGCGCTTCCAAGTTCAAAGGACTGAACGGTGACTTCACTGTTCCCCGGGGACACCCAGTTGGGAACTCCTTTCATGTCCCCATTAAATTGCCCACCAAAGTGATACCCATCTATCTACTTGCAGTTGTCTGCTTTCTAATTGCTGGGTTGGCAGGAGCTGAAGCAAGCGATTAGGAAGTCACCCTGGCACATGGCAGCAACTGGATCTCAAATGCGAGCCTGCCGATTTTCAGTTCAGCATCCCAACTTCGTGAGCTACCACACTCCTAGCAATTGAACCAAGCAATATCTACCATCATAGTGCATTTTTCACTGGTATGGATGGTTCCTTTTGTACGAGGTTATCAAGGACAGAAAATATAGGGCTTGAGTTTTCCCGTGGACCAAAAAATCAGGCCTGACAATAATCAGCTATATAAACTTACACTTAGAAAATGTTTTTGTGCAGTTAGAAAAGCATGGAACAGGATGTAGATTTCAGTGGGCAGGTTGCCAGTTTCCTGTGAAAACATGAAGATTGGATGAAGAAACTTAAATCAACTTAAAAAAATAAAATCCTTTTTTTAAGAGAACTATCAATCTCCATGAATGTAATTAACAGACTGAGCAACTTTTTATATTCTTCAATACAATAACCAGTCCTCTTGTGTTCCAAAGGAGCCATACAAGTGACAAGGTATTTAATTCATAATCCAATCAACAAGGAAATAAATTAAGGAATTTTGCAAACATATTCATTTTGCAGACATATTCAGTCAAGTCTATAGTGTAAAAAGGAATAAGAGGAAATAAGTTATTGTATGATTTTCTTTTCCTATTTTGCATTATTGTAGATCACATCATGACCGGCTGTAAACTAAGGGCATATAATTAAATTAAATATGATTTTTTAAAAATATAAACAATGCTGCATTTCAATGGTTAGATGGCCTAGACATTGGTATTTGAAGACAGAGCTTCTTAACCTTTATATGTTATTGTGTTTTACCAATCCAGGTGAAATGTTAATATATTATACTAGCACTATACTACTCCATGTTTGATATCCCATAGGCTAAATAATTAAATAAGTTGTTTTGTGTACTAAATGACAAAGAGTTATTGAGTAATATGAACATTATACTGATTAATTTCACTTTAATCAATAAGTTAAAATGAAGGTGATCAGTCTATTAAAAATGGTTATCCAGCTCCATTTTTATTTCACGTTCCTTTGTACATTGGTATCACACAAGTAGGAAATCTAAAATATTGAAACCAGAGGTGGTATTTAGCAGGATCTGACAGGTTCTGGAGAACCAGTAGCGGAAATGTTGAGTACTTCGGAGAACTGGCAAATACCACCTCTGACTGGAGATTTTACAGTATCCTTCCCCTGCCACGCCCACTAAGCCACTCCCACAGAACTGGTAGTAAAAAAATTTGAATCCCACCACTGATTGAAACAAACTGTTTAGAGTTATGATCCCCCAGGAAAACATGACTCAACTCTTCAATGAAGTGTGGTTGTTCATTATGCAAGAGAAGATATAGTAATTCTAACGGAAAAACAGAGTTGGAAGGGATCTTGGAGGTTTTCTGGCCCAAACTCCTGTTCAAGCAGGAGACCTTATATTATTTCAGAAAATGGGTGTCCATTCTCTTCCTAAAACTATAAATGTTGGGGCATTCACAACTTCTGGAGGCAAGTTGTTCCACTGATTAATTGTTCTATCTGTCAGGAAATTTTTCCTCAGTTCCAAGTTGGTTCTCTCCTTAATTAGTTTCCACCTATTGCTTCTTGTCTTGTCTTCTGGTGCTTTGGAAAATTGGCTGCCCCCCTCTTCTTTGTGGCAGCCCTTCAAATACTGAAACATGGATATCATGTCACCTCTAGTCCTTCTTCTCTTTAGGCTAGACATAGACTGGACTAGACAGTTCCTGCAGCTATTTTTTGTATGTTTTAGCCTCCAGCCCCCTAATCATCTTTGTTGCTCTTCCCTTGCAATCTTTCTAGAATCTCAACATCTTTTTTAAATTGTGGCAATCAAAACTGGATCCGATATTCCAAATGTGGTCTTACCAAGTCATTATAAAGTGGTACTAACAATTTGTGTGATCTTGATTCTATATCTCTGTTAATGCAGCCTAGGACTCCCTTGGCTTTTTTGGCAGCTGCAGTACAATGCTGGATCATATTTAAGTGATTGTCCATTTAGGGTCCAAGATCCCTCTCACGGTTACTACTGTTAAGCCAGGTACCACCTATTGTATGCCTATGCATAATTAGAAATTGCAACGAGAAAGACATTTATTAGTGGGGTTTGTTGTGTGGAAGAGAAGGGAAAAAATAATTGGCCATGTTTGCAGGGCATGGTTGGCTCTCACAAAGATTTTGCTGGGCTAAATACATTCCACCATATCTTGATAGCACACAATCACGGATGCCTGTATTGAACAGGAAATGCTAACCTTATTTGAAGGGTTATCCCATCAAGTTCAGCTTTATAAAGTTCCATAAGGTAGGATAAGAGGCACCAATTGTCCTTTAGCAATTGTCTAATGGACACAGAGGAAATAGTTTGTGTACACTGTTGTTAATTTGATCCTTGATCTAATTGAACTGCAGTGGGAAATGATATAGACAGAAATAAATAATAAAAATACCACACAAAAACATCTTATCCTTTTATTAGAACAATTAAAAGATGATTAGATTCTTGACTCAAAGCACTTGAAATCTTGCTTCTCACCTATGTCAGAGATTAAGATTGTCTCTCTAGATACAACAGTAGGAAGTGGAAGAGACAAAAATAAATGAAAAGAAACATGGAAACCTTTTATCCTTTTATTAGATACAATTAAAGGTGATTACATTTTTGACTCAAAGCACTTGAAGTCTTGCTTCCTACCTTGTGTCAGAGATTAAGAACATCTCTCTAGATACAACAGAGTAGCTTTAATAGATTTATCCTGCCAGAAACACTTGATAGTTGAAGGTAGCAAAAACTGTAAAGTATTTACAAAATATGCTTTAGAACTTCAATCTAGTGTGGATATTTGCTGTTGGGATGGCTGATACAATTCCATTTCACATTCCATGGCTGGTTTGAACCTTGAAGATAGTTAATAGTTTGGAATCCTTCATTATAATTTCAAGAGGAGAAACAGTTTATTCTTTGTTTTCTTAAGCATAGTTTAATAATTGAAAAGCATTTCCCCATGCCCAATTAGTAGTCTAGTTGAAGAATGTGCTTGGTTGAATTTCAGACCTCTTTTACTTGAAATTATGAGTAGAGTAGAACAGGACAGACAGGACAAGACAAGACAGAACAGAACAGAACAGAATACTTTATTTGGTCAAGTGTCAATAAACATACAAGGAATTTGTCTCCAGTGCAGAAGCTCCCAATGTATTTATTTTTATTATTTATTTATTTATTCGATTTGTCAATTGCTTACAAGATGATAGGTATAAGAATAAACATGAGTATGAATACAGGAAATAGGTACAGATAAATGGGGACAATAGGATAGGGACGGTAGGCACAATGGTGCACTTATGCACGCCCCCTTACAGACCTCTTAGAAATGGGGCGAGGTTAATAGTGGATAGTTTGAGATTAAAGGAGTAGGGGTTAGAGGATGTAACAACAGAGTCGGGTAGTGCATTCCAGGCATTGACCACTCTGTTGCTGAAGTCGTACTTTCTGCAATCAAGTTTGGGGCTGTTTACATTGAGTTTGTATCTGTTGTGTGCTCTTGTATTGTTGCGGTTGAAGCTGAAGTAGTCATTGACTGGGAGGACATTGTAGCACATAATTTTGTGTACTATGCTTAAGTCCAACTATAGGCGGTGTAGTTCTAGGTTGTCCAAGCCCAAAATTTCAAGCCTGGTGGTGTAGGGTATTCTATTGCAAGCAGAGGAGTGTAATACTCTTCTCGTGAAATACTTCTGGACTCGCTCAAATGTATTAATGCCCTATATACAGTGCGGATTCCAGACAGATGAACTGTATTTGAGGATTGATCTAGCAAAGGTTTTGTAAGCCCTAGTTAGCAATTCAATATTTCCACAGGAGAAGCTTCGTATGATTAGATTTACAACTCTTAATGCCTTTTTGGCAATGCTGTTACAGTGAGCTCTGGAACTTAAGTCTTTTGATATGAATACTCCAAGGTACATGCAAAGCAACAGAGTAATAATAACCATAACAATCATATTATTATTTAGTATCCAATAATAAGGGGTACTAAAGAAGATAAAAATGATAATAATAAGGCAGCTTCACGACACTAAGGCAACATGCTTCTTCTCTATGTAGTGAAGAGGCAATATGATTCTATTCAACAAGATGTTTTGCATCACTTCAAAGCCTCTCATAGTTTGTAGCATAGTCGGATGAGTCAGCTAGCATGAAGCTTATGTTCTAAGATACTGTTCTAGAAAAGTAGTCATTTTGTTCTGGTGCCTTCCAATGTTATTTTCTGAATTCTGTCCTTCGAACTCTATTAATTGAAATGAAATAAAACACAAGCCAAGTTTCCAAAAAGCAGTGTCAGAGAAGGTCCTGAATTTTGGCTTTGCATACAAATTCAGTTCCTGACAAATTCAGGCCTGAAACCACTGTCTTCCTATGTGGTCAAAAGTGAGGTAGATAGACTAATTACTTAGTAATAAAACAGATTCTGCTGTCCCTAGGGAAGAAAGAGTTCTAATTTGATGTTATATTTTATCCATTTTCTTTATATTTGTATGAATGCTTTATTGCCGTGATGGCAGGTGGGTGAAAACGGCCTTCAGAGGCCTTCCAGAGCAGAGGTGGTATTCAGCAGGTTCTGACCAGTTCTGGAAAACTGGTAGCGGAAATTTTGACTAGTTTGGAAAACCGGCAAATACCACCTCTGACTGGAGATTTTACAGTATCCTTCCCTGCAATACCCATCAAGCTACACCCACAGAACCAGTAGTAGAAAAAATTGAATCCCACCACTGCTCCGGAGGCTGAAAATGGGCCCTTCCGGAAGGCCTGTGTTTTGGCCTTCCGAGGCTGCAGAGGCTTCCCTTGAGCCTCCGGGAGGATGAAAACGGCCTCAAACGGGCTGAAAATCAGTTGGGAAGCACAGACATATGCAGTGTAGGTAAGGGGGCAGGGCAGGGGTGTTGCATGCGCATGTGAAGGGGGGCGCATTGCATTGTGGGTGCCACACGCGCACACTTTTGGCACACCACAACAAAAAAGGTTTGCCATCACTGCTTTATTGGATAGGTAGTTCTCGACTTACAGGTACAAATGAGCCCAGAATTTCTGTTGCTAAGAGAGACCGTTGTTAAGTGAATTTCCCCCCATTTTACAACCTTTCTTGTTACAGATGTTAAGGGAATCCCTGCATTTGTTAGGTTAGTGTCATGCTTGTTAAGCAAATCTGACTTCTCCCTTGACTTTGCTTGTCAGAAGGTCATAAAATGGGATCACATGACTTTGGGACACTGCAACCATCATAAATACGAACCATTTGCCAAATGTTTGAATTTTGATCACGTGACCATGGGGATGCTTCAACGATTGTAAGTGTGAAAAAACGGTCGTAAGTCTCTTTTTTCAGTGCCATTGTAACTTCGAACAGTCATTAAATGAACTGTTGTAAGTTAAGGACTTCTTGTACAGTCCCAAGAATGAAATGTTAATACGGATATTAATACAGTTGAGAAAGTCCAGAAATATTTCACAAGAAGAGTTCTCCACTCCTCTACTTGTAGCAGAATACCTTATGCCACCAGACTCAAAATTCTAGACCTAGAAAACCTAGAACTACGCCGCCTTCGGTCCGATCTAAGTATAGGATATAAAATCATACATTGCAATGTCCTACCAGTCAATGAATACTTCAGCTTCAACCATAACAATACAAGAGCACACAATAGATACAAACTCAAACCGCACCAAACTTGATTGCAGGAAATACGACTTCAGCAACAGAGTGGTCAATGTCTGGAATACTCTACCTGACTCTGCGGTTTCTTCCCCAAACCCCAAAAACTTTAACCTTGGACTGTCTATTATTGACCTCACCCCTTTCCTAAGAGGTCTGTAGGGGGCGTGCATATATGCACCAACATGCTTACCATCCCTGTCCTATTGTTTCTTTTTTATTCATATCCATTTCATGTATTCATAACCATGCTTATACCTGTTGTCTAATACTTGCTTGACAAATAAATAAATAAATAAATAAATAAATAAATAAATAAATAAATACTATTTTTCCAGTGTTTGAGGTGGGGGGAAAGGATGAGGGGAAAAGTAAAGTAAAAAGAAAAAGGAAAGAAAAAAGCCAAGTGAAAGGTAATGAAATTTACAAAAAAAGCAGTAGTTGGGCTACATTAAATTCAGGCATTCTTGCCCCAATAAACATAGTTTAAAGTTAAGAAATTAAGGTTTGTTATCATACTGCATGTATTTATTGTCAAATAAATTGCCCAAGCAGAATCCCAGTTTTAAATTGTAGAAAAACATTGGAATTTAGCCATCAGGCTTGGAGTTTCTGAACAAATTTCTATTCCATTTCCCATTTTGACCTTGGAAAATGACAGATCATTTGATCATGAAAAGATCACCCTAAGTGCCAAGAACGAAGAGCTTAGCGTAAACAGTCTTGGAACGATCACTTTGATTCCTAAAGACATATTAAAAGAAAGAACAAATCTGATCTTTAGTTGAATATTTTGCAAGCTGCCTGAAAGTGACAAGCATCACTCCTCACCCTGAGTCTTATCAGATAAGCCTTATCAATACTGGCTTTGTGATTACCAAATATCAAATTGAACTTAAACCGGAACTTTTCCTATTAGGAATAATTATAGCTCAATATCTCGAAAAGATAAAATACATTATTTTGCATATTCTGACAGAGGCCAGAATAGCTTTTGCACAAATGTGGAAAGGACCCAACACCCCTCAGACGAGTTAATTATATGCAAAATACTGGAATGTGCGGAAATGGACATGCTCACATTAGACATGAAAGAGAAGGAGAACTCTGAATATTATGCAATATGGCATAAATGGTATGAATGGTTAGAGAACAGATATAAAAAGAAGATTAGAGTAATGTAACTTGTTGTGAATGAATAAAAGTAACTAAGCCCAAATGCAAAGTAGGTTTTGGAAGCCTGCACATTTGATTGGTCCTTGAACAGCGAACAAGGATTGGTTCATAAAAGCCCTGATTGGCCAAACTTAGGACACTTCTTATTGGTTACTGGTTTGAACCTTATGCACTTATTATTGGTTAATAGGGTAGCAGCCAACCCTATAAAAGGTTACTGCTGCCCATAGCCTTGCTCTGTTCTGTTCCATTTACTGTTATTAAAGAGTTGAAGTCACTGGTCAGATGTCTGGTCTCCATTATTCCCCAAACTTAACACTGGCGACGAAGGTGGGATGGAGACCGAAGAGCTGACTGATCTACAGAGCAACCAACAGAGCACGTGGTCGAACACGCACCATCAACGGCAACATGGCCAGCGGTGCCGTACCACCCGCTCCATTCGACCCAGAAACCAAAGACTGGGAATTGTACATGGATAGGTTCCAGATGTTTCTGGAGACCAACAATTTGAAAGACACAACAACCAGCAAAAAAGAGCTATATTTCTAACCCACTGCGGCCCTACCGTGTTTAAATGGCAAAATCACTTGCCAAGCCAGCCAGAAGTAAAGCGATGGACTGGGACGTCCTCGAGCCTTTGCTAAGGGCCCACTATGTGCCCACCGTGCCCACCTTAGTCAGAAGACACGAATATTACCAGAGGGACCAGCGGAAGGCGAAAGCCTTGCCAACTACATCGCAGACCTCCGCAACCTTGGAGGCCTCTGCGGATTCTCTGATTTAGAAGAAGCCCTCCGAGACCGCCTGGTTCTGGGCCTGGAAGACGGCATGATCCAGAGCAAAATCATGGCTAAGGGGGACATCAGCCTCACCGATGCCCTTAAAAGCCACTGCAGCGGAGCGACCAAAAGTCGGCAGCCCGAATGCGCCGCACCAGCGCACCGCTACGCCAACTCGCCAAAGATACCTCGCCTCGCTCAGAGAGACACCCGGTATCGACTCACCACGAAGACCTAGAATCCCCATCAGAAAGCGATGAGGAAGAGGTCAACTGACTCCGAGCGGAACGAGACCAGTTCACACAACCCTCATCTCGACCATGTGCAGGATGTGGGGCAAATCACCCACGATCCAGCTGCAAATTCCTCGGCGCACTCTGCCACGTTTGCGGAAAAGAGGTCACATCGCAAAGGTTTGCAGAAGCAAACAAAACTCCAACTCCAAACCCCGACAGGCCGAATGCCAGTCTTCAGAATTCTTTGGCACACCCGAAACAAACTGAATCACCAATGGGAAGCCACTCCTACAGAAACAAACCGTCCACCACTTCCACCAGGCGGGAAGAAACCAGGCGGGAAGAGACCCACCAAACAATTACCATAGGCCACGCTACATCCCTTGATGCCGGGAAAATCAGAGTAAAGGTCGCTATCGAAAACAAACCTTGTGTAATGGAGGTGGACTCAGGATCATCTCTCTCGATGGTGTCCTGGAAGGCGCTTCAACAGCTCATCCCGGCGATTCGTCGCCAAGACCTAAATCCTCAAGGGTTATACTCAAAGATTACCAGGGTAATCAAATTCCCATTGTCGGGTCCCGCCGATTCCAGGTCTCTTTCAAGGACTGCACCGTCGCACTGCCACTGACTGTCGTGGACTGTGACCGGCCTAGTCTTTTAGGCCTTCAATGGTTCAAACCGCTTGGAATCACTGTGGCAGAGTCCACCGTGCCAGAGCAACGATTGGGAGGAAGCCCTCGTGCAAGAATTCCAAGACGCTTTCGCGAACGGACTAGAGCAAGTACAAGGAGACCCCGATCTCATTTAACTTGAACCCTGAGGTAGCACCCATCCGCCTTAAGCCGCGTCGGGTGCCGTTCGCCCTGAAACCTAAAATCGATGAACAACTCGATAAGCTAATAGAACAGGGCGTGCTGGAACCCACCGACCACGCCCAGTGGGAAACCCCAATAGTGACGCCTATCAAGCCTGATGGGTCACTGAGAATTTGCGGAGACTACCGGGCCACCTAAACCACGCACTTCAGCAAAGTGCGTATCCAGTCCGGTAGTGCAACACCTGCTCCATTCCCTGGGCGGCAGGAAAGTTTTCGCTAAATTAGACCTAGCGCAGGCATATCAACAACTGCCTGTAGATCCAGCCACCGCAGAGCGCAAACTATCGTCACGCATAGGGGCGCATTTAAATGCAACCGGCTCCAGTTCGGGGTGAGCGTCGCTCAGGAATCTTTCAGAGCTTAATGGAAAGGCTGTTACAAGGAATAAGAGGGGTCGTACCGTATTTCGACGATGTACTCATCGCCGCTCCTAACAGAGACATTCTAGAAAAACGACTCAGAGTGGTTTTACAAAGATTCCAAAAGCATGAGCCTCAAAGTAAAAATAAATAAATGCCAGTTATGTACCAAAAGGGTGGAGTTTTGGGATACCTCCTGGACAGTCAAGGAATCCATCCCACTGAGGACAAATTAAAGGCAATTAAGAAGGCCCCCACTCCAAGGAACAAGGCAGATCTACAGGCGTTCCTTGGACTTATCAATTTTATAACGTCTTTTTACCCAATAAAGCAATGGTAGCTGAACCATTACATAGACTCTTAGACAAAAAGCAACGTGGGTTTGGGGACAACGTGAACAATCCGCTTTCCAACAAGTAAAGAAACTGCTAACTTCTGATTCTGTACTTATGCAGTACAACGAGACGCTACCGTTAACTATTACTTGTGACGCCTCACCTTTGGGGTTGGAGCAATCCTGGCCCACGTATTACCGAACGGAGCAGAAGCTCCCGTCGCATTTTTTCACGGACTTTAGCTAAAGCTGAAAGAAATTATAGTCAGCTGGATAAAGAAGCTTTAGCTATTGTGGCAGTTAAAAGATTTCATGAATATGTGTATGGGCGTGCGTTTACAATAATTACTGATCATAAACCACTACTGGGGATTATTGCGGGTAATAAACCAACCCCGTATATATTGTCCCCCAGAATGACCCGCTGGTCTGAATTCATGGCGGCGTACAACTACACCTTGCAACACCGCCGGGAAATCAATTCTCACGCTGATGCATTGAGCAGAACACCGCTTCCAGAATCGGTTGAAGATCCAGCCCCAACCATCACAACGTTGCAAATTGAGACTCTACACGCGCCGCCATTGACGGCGAGAGACATGCCCTCGAGACAAAATGAGATCGGTCCTGCAACACATCCTACGCTGGGTTGAGCGGGGTTGGCCAACAGAACAGCTATCACCTGAATCGGCGCCTTTTAAAGCCCGCCAAACCGAACTGTTTTCCCAAAAGGGTTGCATTTTGTGGGGCGATAGAGTCGTAATCCCAGGCAAACTGCAACAAACTGTTTTAGCGGTATTGCACGACGGACATCCGGGCATCGTGCGGATGAAAGCACTCGCACGGAGCTACGCCTGGTGGCGGGAATCGACAAAGAATCGAGGCCTGGGTCGCTACTTGTCAACGCGTTGCCAAGGCGTCAGCAACGCCCCACCTAAAGCAAGCCCAACCGAATGGGAAACTCCGAGGGGACCATGGTCCCGTATTCATATTGACTTTGCGGGGCCTACAAAAGGGCACACTTTCCTTATTACAGTCTACGCCTATTCAAATTGGCTCGAGATCCATCGAATGAACACAACTACAATGGACTCAGTTATCAACAAATTAAACAGGTTATTTGCCACACATGGTTTTCCGGACGTTCTCGTCTCGGATAACGGGCCACAGTTCACAGCATTACCATTTGAACAATATCTTGCTGACCGGGGCATCCGCCATGCGCTAACCTCGCCCGCGCACCCTGCGGCAAACGGACGTGCAGAGCGCATGGTACAGTTTGTAAAAAGACCCTCCACAAAATGGAATTCGGAAACATCGATGAGAAAATCAATCGAATTTTATTGTTGCAGCACATCACGCCCCACAGCGTTACCAACAAAACGCCCGCCGAACTTCTTATGGGCGGAAACTACGATCGCACCTCGACCGGCTCCACCCCGCATACGCACCCGAAAAGCCTTTTGGCTCCAGCAGTGTGTGCCGGGAATTTAAGGTAGGCGATTTAATATTTGCCAAAAACTTCTCCGGCGACCCTTTATGGATACCCGCAACCGTTACCCACCTCACAGGGCCTAAATCTTACCGCCTGCTAACAGACGATGGGAAGGTGTGGAAACGCCACATAGACCAACTCCGTTCGAGATTACCACCCAGCGCCCATGGCTCCCGGGTTCACCAACTGAGGGGAGGAAATATCGAGGAAATTGACTTCGATATGACGGATAGCAGGCCAACGGAAACCCTACGGCCCAGCCAAGTACCGAGGATTGAAGTGGGGAGGGAGTTGACTTTTCCATGGGATTTGAACACGGGGAAACCGAACTGCGAAACCCGAAGAAACACTGATTGGCGGAGACAACCACAAGCGGAAGCAGCACGGAATCACCGTGCAGCGAAAACGGAACTTAATAGTGATCATCCAAACACTCCACGGAACCGGACTTGAGGACAAAACCGGTGGAGCCACGAAATCATCCAGACAGACCAGACGGCCTGTCTATCTTGAAGATTTTGTTACAGCTCCTCAAAACGGAACCCAAGGGTGAGGGTGTTGTGAATGAATAAAAGTAACTAAGCCCAAATGCAAAGTAGGTTTTGGAAGCCTGCACATTTGATTGGTCCTTGAACAGCGAACAAGGATTGGTTCATAAAAGCCCTGATTGGCCAAACTTAGGACACTTCTTATTGGTTACTGGTTTGAACCTTATGCACTTATTATTGGTTAATAGGGTAGCAGCCAACCCTATAAAAGGGTTACTGCTGCCCATAGCCTTGCTCTGTTCTGTTCCATTTACTGTTATTAAAGAGTTGAAGTCACTGGTCAGATGTCTGGTCTCAATTATTCCCCAAACTTAACATAACCAATTTAAGAGGCCTTAAGAGACCAATATGATAGACATATAGAATACAACATATGTAAAATAGAAACAAATATAGATAAGATACAAAAGATAGGTGTTGATGTATATGAAGAAAAATGTATATAATAAGATTTATATGACATATATATTTGTCGATACCTCTTCTGACCCAAACCCTTTCCCAATAAGACAAACAACAATCAAGGTGAACAGATACCTTTTAATGAGTCTTATGAATCCCGGGTTAAAAGGCTGCTGCAAACTAATTAACTTTGATAACCACAAACCTTGCCAAAACTGTACGAGACTGCCAAAAATCACAGATAAGAAATATTTCATAACAGAAGAGTCTTCAAAAAGCAAATTAAGATACTGTAATGTCCACGAGGCTGAGTTTCAAAACGTCTTTGCTTCCTGCAATGAACGTTCGCTTCACAGCTGGCTTTTATCTTCTTGAAGGAGGGGCTATTACCTTGCAGCCTTACTCCCGAGTTTCCCATGCTGTTGCAGCTGCTCTTTCCTGTGAGCAACCCTGGATGCACGCACACTTGGCACAGGCTCCTCAGGAACCTCCTCATCGCTGCTGCCAGCCCCCACAATCTCTGAAGGCAGCAGTCCACTCCCTAATGGTCCTGGCCCCTCATCTGAGTCCTTGCTCTCCTCAGCCATCCGCACCTTCTGCCGGCTAACCACAACAAAACCAATGCACTGTTAAAAATATGAATGAGATTTGTATTTGTGGAAAAACACAATAAAAATCTATTTTTTAAAAATACTGGCTTTGTGATAAGCTGGGCAAGGTCAGGTCAAGTTCTTATTAAATAATACGAATATACATTTTTCTGTTCTTTGGTTTTTTCCCCACACTGGGATCATCCTTCCAAGCTGCCAATTTGTCTTCTGAGGCCAAACCTAATCAACCATACACAGGACTTTTGTCACTCTCCCACCACAAACACCCCACCCCCACAATAATATCAACATTCCAGGATTCTTTTGTTGAGGTAGGCTAATTCCAACTGAAATGCAATCTAGTTTTTGTTTCCTTTGTGGCTTGTTCTATACCTGCCATCTCCTGAGACCAGCAATTTGTAACTCAGCCTTTTAAGGTAATTCGACACTGAAACCTAAGATGCTTGTCTCTTTTGCTGCCCCTGGCTGTTTCTTAAACCATCTTCAGAAATTCCAGTCTGACAGTAGTGAGTTAGCAATGATACTCAGTCTGGACTATGGACACCACGGGATCTACTTGGCCTGCCCTACTTTCTTGCCCTTCCCAAAGTTGGGGTAGGTCAAGGTAGGGCAAGGTAGTGTAGGGTTGAGTACTGTAAGGTAGAGTAGGTTAGATTAGGATAAGGCAGAGTAGGATAGGGCAGGGTAAGGTGGGGTAGGGAAAGATAAGGTAAGTTAAGGTAAATTAGGTTAGGTAGGTTAGGGTAGGGTAAGGTAAGCTCAGGTAGGGTAGGGCAATGTAGGATGGGGTAGGGTTGGGAAGGTCAAGTAGAACAGGATAGGATAAGGTAGGGAAGGGTAGGGAAGAGAAGGGAGGGGTGGGGAGGAGATGGGAGGGAAAGGGAGGTAAGGAGAGAAGAGAGGAGGAGGGGAAGGGAGGAGAGGGGAGAGGAGAGGAGAGAAGAAGACGGAGCAGGGAATGAGAAATTAAACACAGATGGCAGATGTAAGGGTTGAATGGAGTATGAACTTCCAGGGATGGGGGTAGTTAATTTATTTAATAGCCATTGTTGGATCTTCTGTAGTATTTTATTCAAAACAAAACAATAACAATTGCTGACTAGCAGAGAACAGCAGACATCCAACACGAAATGCCTGTGTTGTGTAAAGTGGTAACCAACACTGGAAAGGAAGGAGCATTTCACGTACGGTATCCATTCAGATCTGGGGCTGTTACTAGAACTGAACAACGTGCTGATGATTATCTTTTTCTGAAGGAGTTAAGCAGCTCACATTGTAAGAACAGTTTTGCACTGAAGTTTTTAAAACATGGCTGTGTTGTGCATTTGCTGGGAGTAGGTGGGCATGCATTCAAGTTATGAATGGTCTGTATTGATGATGGGCCAAGCAGATAATGTAGAATCTTGGCGATTTCATATCCTTAGCAAAGCAGCAGCTTTAAATATATTTCTCAGCATTTTTTCTAGAGAAAACCAGAGACAATGAGACCCAGTAAGGTGGCCACATTAAATTGCTTTCCTTCAGTCCATGATCTAGTAGAAAAGAGTATTGGGGTAAACGGTGGAGTAGTCACTGCTGATCACTATTTTGTCAAAGTAATCGTGTATTGTTCTCATGAACTAAATACAAGAGAAAATCGACTGGTGGATTGTCCTGGCTTTGTTCCTGTCATCTTATCCGCAGGAAAGAAAAATAACCATCTGATCATGAATCAGAGCACCAAGGGAAGGATGTAAATGATAAATAAAATATGACCCAGGATTGATTCCTGAAGGATATCTGCTGCATGGGGGAAAGTGGCAGGGCTGAAATAGTGTAAAATGATGAGAAGTTAAAAAAGATTCAACCCCGAAATGCATAGGCAATGATGTCTATTCTAGTATCCATACCCCAAATGCAATATCCAGTGGTCAGCTGTGTCAAATTCTGCTGATAGGTGCGAAAGAATCAGCACTCATATAAAGACTTGAGACGTGGCCATCAAAACATCATTCAGAATTTGATAAAATGCCAACTCAATTGAATGGCCTAGAGCAGTGGTGGCTAACTTTTATGGGGCCCTGTGCCAAAAATTGTGTGCGCTCTTGTGCTCGTGCACTCGTGTCCCAGCACCCAGAAAGCAATGCGCGCACTCCCCATGCCCCCTGCACATGCGCGTGCAATCCCCCCTCCCCACCTTACCCTTATCTGCACTGTGCCTCCCCACTGATTTTTGGCCCATTTGAGGCCTTTTTCGGCCTCCCAGAGGCTTGAGGAAAGCTTCTGCAGCCTTTTCAGGCCGAAAAAATGGGCCTATTTTGTCACTTCCGGTATTTTTGGAAATACAGGAAGTGATGAAACAGGCCTATTTTTTGGCCTGCAAAGGCTTTCCTCAAGCCTCTGGGAGGCCGAAAATCAGCTGTGAGGCACGCGCATGCGCAGTGAGGTAAGTTTGCCTACGGCTTGCGTGCCAGCACAAATGGTTCTGCGTGCCACCTGTGGCACGCATGCCATAGGTTTGCCATCACAGGCCTAGAGCAGTGGTGGCTAACCTTTTTGGGCTCCTGTGCCAAAAATTGCATTGGCACTTGTGCACACATGCTCATGGGCTCAGAAGGCAATGTGCGTGGCCCCTCCATGCCCCCTGAGCATGAGTGTGCAATCCCCACCGCTGCCCCCTTACCTACACTGCGCACCTCCCAACTGATTTTCAGCCCATTTGAGGCCTTTTTTGGCCTCCCAGAGGCTTGAGGAAAGCCTCTGCAGCCTTTGGGGATCGAAAAATGTCACTTCTGGTATTTTGTCACTTCTGGTATTTTTGGCTGGGGCTTGTCTGCCCACACAAATGGCTCTGTGAGCCACCTGTGGCACGTTTGCCATAGGTTTGCCGTCACGGGCCTAGAGACAAATACCGATTGATATGGATGAAGAAGATGGTTAGAAAAAAAATAATTGTGAGAGGGCAACTATTTCAAAAAACTTTAGATGTTTGTAAGTCTGGTAACCTGAGCACAACAAGGGATCTAAAAAAGATTTGCTTTGACAAAGGACCAAAAATAGTTTGCTTTACAGTCTTTGCAAAGTCAAGGACCACCTGTATGTTTAATAGCAAAACGAATAGCACATACATTTGCTGAGTAGATGCCAGAATGTCAGACATCTTTGTTAAAATGCAATCGTCTTAATCCAGTCATTACAGTTAGGATTTTCTGTTTTTGCAACTGGAAATTTTCAGAGCAATATCATTATCAGCGTAGGTCAACCAGTCCTTTACCGAGATGCAAATTCATAGAACAGGAAGGAGAATACAGATTTGGCACGGGGCAAATGCTGGGTTCTGTCCTAGAATCTGCCAAGTAGGTTTGAAAAACTCTTCCCTAGAATTTGATAGCACTGCATTAGAAAATGATTCTGCGGCTTAAGTTGATGTGAGCCAGCTTGCCATTAGCAGAAAACCTCTGATTTATAGCATCTAGGAGAAACTGCCTTATGCCTGCTAAAGTCTCTGTTCATTCAGAGATATTGTGCAGTAATCTAACAGTGAAAGAAGCTGGGTAAAAGCCGATAAAAAAAAATCAATAATTTCAGCTATTTTAGTCTACTCTATTAAAAATAGTGAGTGGGATTAGTTCTGTGCCCTAATCAGATTTTCAACAATAAAGTAGGCAAGGAAATAGAATTAACTCCATGAAAAAAAGATGGATTGGAAAGAGAGAAGACCACAAACAGAGAAGAAATTGAAGCAAAATGAATAAAGAGATTTTAGCCTTCTTCATAGAGATGGAACACAGGGGTAGAATGAATCCAATTCACCAAAGATGTTTTATTTGAAACTTGTTCTTCTGGAAACCAACCACCATTTCAGAAGTGTAGCTGAACACACATGTTGCATTAAATCCTGGTTTCTTGGAGCCTTCATCAGCATTAAGCACCCAAGTCAAGACATGATGTAAATAAACACACAATACAGCTTGTGTTATGGAATGTCCTACAATCTGTATAATGCTGTTTGGGCCTGTTTATGTATTAAAATAAAATAAATAAAATAGATAAGAACATGATATGAAACTTATACAAACATTTTCTGCTATCTTGAGTAAAATGTTAAAACCCGAGGCAGCAAGATCATAACTAAAATGATCAATCTCATGGTTTCAAATGACTCAGTTGATTCCATCCTGGGGTACACATTTTTTTTCTGTACCTCAACTTGTTTGGGATAACTAGATTTAGGATTCAGCCGGTTTGCACCAGTTCAAGTGAACCGGTTGTTAAATGAACTCACACACCCGCTATTAAAGTGGATCCTGGGCACCGTGCTATGCTGCAACAAAGAAATGGGCAATGGAACAGCTGATATGAGGGAAGGAGAAGGCTGCTTTCCCTCTTTCTTCTCCCTGCTCCTCCTCCTTCCCTCATGCCAGCGCTCCATTTCCTGTTTCTCCATTGCAGCGCAGCATCTAGGATCCACTTTGAAAGTGTGTGTGTGTGTGTATGGGGTAATTTAACAATTGGTTCGCCCAGGTTGGGTTAGGGTTAGGGTTGGCTGTTGCAGAAGGCTCATCCTGCATGTGCAGGAAAGCTCAAGCATGGGGAAGGGCCATGCCTCCCACGACAGCCAACCTGACTCTGGACAAACCGGTTGTTAAATTATTTGAATCCCACCACTGACTAGATTATAAGTGAAGTATAGGCTGGGAAACCAAGTGACCTCGAAATCCTTGAAATAACTATGTGCTATGGTCATATACACCATCAAAGCTGGTGCAACATAGTATAGAAAACCTCAAAGAAGTAGTGCAAGATCTGAAGATGTGGAGAGACCTGGCCCATAGAACATCAAGAGTCCAGAGATATCATCATCATCATCATCATCATCATCATCATCATCATCATCATCATCTTAATGGTCATGTGAACATCTGCCTCCCTGATTGCTCATTTTCTCACAGCCATGGCTGGCTTAAGTTTTTTTCTGCAGCAGCTGTCAAAAAAGCCAACACAGTCCTAGGCTGCATAAACAGAAGGATAGAATCAAGATCACGTGAAGTGTTAATATCATTTTATAACGCCCTGGTAAGGCCACACTTGGAATACTGCATCCAGTTTGGATCACCAGGATGTAAAAAAAAGATGTTGAGACTCTAGAAAGAGTGCAGAGAAGAACAACAAAGATGATTAGGGGACTGGAGGCTAACACATATGAAGAATGGTTGCAGGAATGGGGTATGTCTAGTTTGATGAAAAGAAGGACTAGGGGAGACATGATAGCAGTGTTCCAATATCTCAAGGGCTGCCACAAAGAAGAGGGAGTCAAGCTATTTTCCAAAGCACCTGAGTGCAGGAGAAGGAAGCAATGGGTGGAAACTAATCAAGGAGAGAAGCAACCAGGGGTGGGATTCTACCAGTTCACACCTATTCGCTAGAACCTGTTGTTAACATTCTAAGCAGTTGTTAGAAGAAATTACTGGCCTAATCCTGTAAGGAAGGCAGAAAGGAAACATTCTGGTGTTGCTTACAGAAACTGCCTCTCTGTTAACCGTTATTACATTCTTGGCAGGATTGGACTTCCTGTCTCAGGAACTTCTCTGGAGTTTTTTCCCCCTCCTTTGCTGGTACTTTGCTTGTGTGGAGTGACCATTCAAAGTTACAGTGGTACTGAAAAAAGTGACTTATGACCATCTTTCACATTTATGACTGTTGCAGCATCCCCACAGTCATGAGAGGCCAGGCGAGGAGATGCGTGCCTCAAAGTGAATGATATTGAGTTGGCCATGCCCAGCCAATAACATTACCACCAAGCCATGCCCACCAACTAAGCCACGCCCACAGAACCGGTTGTTAAAAAATTTGAATTCCACCCTGAAAGCAACTTAGAACTAAGGAGAAATTTCCTGACAGTTAGAACAATTAATCAGTGGAACAACTTGCCTCCAGAAGTTGCAAATGCTTCAACACTGGAAGTTTTTAAGAAGAGATTGGATAACCATTTGTCTGTAGGGTTTCCTGCCTAAGCAGGGTGTTGGACTAGAAGACCTCCAAGGTCCCTTCCAACTCTGTTATTCTATATTCTAAAACCAAGATTCACTGAAGTGAAGTTGATGTGGGGAGAAGACCATAATGCCAGGCCAGATGGTAAAATTATGTGGGCCAAAGACAGCCTGTGAAGAAGTGATTAATTGTCTTTCTTTAACAATGCTAGAATTCAAGGTTTGTTCAAAACTGTCTCCAACCGAAGGAGGAGGAAATAGGATGGTGCCATTAGACCAAGCCTCAAGTGTATTTGTTGAATTGAAATGTTGGAAATGGCATGTTGGCATGGCCACTTAAATTCTTAGAGCCCACACTTGCCAAAACTCTGGCTATGGGATAGGAAAGAACCTGCCTGTAGTCCTGACAAATGTGTTGGATGTTGAACAAGCTTTTCAGCTAAAGACCATACACTATTTATTACAGAAATATGAGATTGAAATAAGCTCAGCTGTCATTACTTTCTGAGGTAATTGGGCTTGTACAAAACAAATAGACAAGTATGAAAACTTAGAGGAACCAGCAGTGCACAATCATGGAAAATGTTGATAATTTTGGGGGGAGATGCAAAACAGACAGTTTTCATCACCTCATCATAAAATTCTCAAGGGCGCAGCAATGCTTCTACGAGGGATACAAACCATTTTTCTGTTGCATTTTATTATGAAGTCACAACCAAAGTTTGAACATTGCAGACACAATCCAGAGAGGTATTGGCAATGCAAAGAAAGACAGATATATAGTTCTTTTGGGGAAACAAAGACTTAAATAAAGTTCCGCTTTTCACTTGTATCAATTCTTCAAAGCTACTGATCTAATAATTTAACCTGGATGGCTGAATCACTCTATAAAAATGTAACACATTTGCTAATAAAAGTAGCCACGCATCCTTGAATATTCACTCTTAAGCATAAAGTGAAGTATCCTTGGAATTAAGTTTGACTCCTACTGATTTCATCAATTAGTTGCATGTGATTTTCTTGCAGTGATAGAAAAGATGCTTTCATTTACCTTCACAGAGGTCCCTGGAAATTACTTGATGGCCTCCCTTTCTAAAATCTACAAGGTTTAGGTAGGCACTGCCACCTGCTGAAGCCTGAAAGTACCAATGCCCTCAAATGAAACACAACTGCTGATAACTTTGTGGGCCCATCAGCTGTGACAACACACAGCTTTCCTATTGAGTTACTTGTTAAACAGGGTCCGTGCTCTTATGTTTGAACAATTATCACACTAAGACTGGATTAGTTTTGGGTCCTTACCTTGTCAGCTAAATAAATCCTACAAATTTGAGTCATGCCAAGCTACAACAACCAAATACCATGTTTCACATAAGGAGTACATGCAAGTCTAGCTGCTAAATGTTTTTAATTGTGTAAGTCTGACAAGTTGACAAATTGTGATGCCTTTTAGCTTTCATAATTTAAAGAACACGAAAGCTTGGTAAGGAAGATGCACGCATCTCGTGCCAATAAGGATTTGCAAACTTGCCTGTCCGTTTGAGAGTTGCCAATGACTTCATTATGGATTCCTTAAGAGCAAAGCTTCAGAGTTAAATATTGCAATTTAATGGTAGAAGCAGATTTATTTATGTTGGGTACAAAGCAACAAAAGTTCATTTCTAATTGTTTAGTTGGCATTTTTAAGAGTCTGAGGGAACCACGGGTAACTTATGATTTGCCTCAAGAAGAATTGTTCCCAGATCACTTTTCTTTTAGCTTAGCCAATAATTAACTTATTGTAATAAATATGCATAATAAATTAAAGCTGTCAACTGTTCATTTATAGCTGTGAGTGGTCTTTCAGATGTATTGAACTCCAACACATGTGAGCATTTGGCAATATAAGGTTAACAAAAACTGAGATTCAGCAAACATCTGAAAGTTGGCTATCTGACTGATAGCAAGTAATTTTTCAAATGGGATACACTTAAGTGAAAACATACCCACCCACCAAGATAAAGATTAATATGTGCTTAAGGCCACTGGTTTAAATAGGTAATGCATTTTCAACTCTGCTTTGGATTTGGACTGAAGTCTCTGATAATTTTTCTCAATAAACCAGCATCTGCCTCAAAACATACATGTTCTGAACCCTTTGCATTAAGTTGCATTAACTAAATCTCACTAAAATTCGAGGGAAGTTTGCTGCAACCACCTCAAACCTTATTGCCTTAACATAAGTGCTACTTGCAATATTGTAATGGGTATCCGTGCAAACAATTGGTTTATTTTTGAAACACTTAGCAATGGAAACCTCTTCAGGGGGATATTTTTTATGCAACTAATAATCAACAGGTGTTTTTAAAGATTTCTATACATCTTCAGATGGCACTTCATGGATGCTACAATCATTTAAACTCAAGGGTAATGCTTCTCAGCAAGATTTAGTGCTAGGTTTCACAACCCAGATTAATTTATCGCATGGGAGCATTAATTTAGTTCTTGTTCATTTTCAGGTGCAAAGGTTAAGAAGTCAGGCCGATATTTTCTGATAGTTCAGAAATGGTAGTATCTCAACTGAGCACTACAAAGACATTGTGATACATGCTGTATCACCACTTCAATTCCACACATACTGAAGTAGAAACAAATTAATCAATCCTGTTTTATAATAAACCCAACATCTATGTCCATCTCATGCCTAATTTTTTCCTGAACTTTATTGTATGCCGCCCTGTGTGTGAGATAGGTGGCCATATACATTTGATAAATAAATAAATAAAATGATTACAGGTGGTCCTCAACTTACAATTGTTCACTTAGCCACTGTTCAAAGTTATGACACTAAATGACTCACTTAGCAACATAAAATTTGGGCTCCATTGTTGTCATGGCTATCTGTATTTTATACATGAAAACAACCTGATTTTTTAAAAGAAAAAAGTATTGAATTTGTTAAAAAATGTTAAGGGATTAACTTGAAATTGGTTGCTACAATGTCAAGTGTTAAGCAAGTTCTCCTTCACCTACTGATCCTTCATCTAACTGACAATTCCCATCATCCCCAGCAAAATAGCCTTTAGGGAAAGTTGAACTACATCTTAGATAACAGTTGTAGACTGCAATGCAATTCACAAATTAGAATTATTTTAAATAGGCTATTCACCTTCATTCCTGGTAGAATACTTGATCAGCTACTTGAGGAATTTTTTTTTTAAAAAATACAAAAACTGTTAACCAATTAATTTTTAGCACAATAATTTTGCTAGTTTATGCTTTTCTTATGTTAAATTTGGACTTGCAAATGTCAGAAAATCCTTCCTACTCCTATTTTCCTCACAATAAACTTTTATAAATTGGGTTGAAAGTAAATGACTGGTCCAAAGTCACCCAGCTGGCTGTCATACCTAAGATAGAACTAGAATTCACAATCACCTGGTTTCTAGCCTGGTGCCGTAATCACTAGAGCAAACTCGCACTTTAATTTGATAATTTGATAATCAATTTATAACTGAAATCTGATCAAATCCTGATTATCATTGCTGGCAGTTTTGAAGATTATGATCCAATACATTTACATGGTACCAAATTTAAAAATTTGTTTTATAATTCCCCCAAACTTGCAATATAGCAGGACAATAGAGCCTCAGTGGCACAGTGGTTACTGCAGGCTACTTCTGCTGCCTGCCGGCTGCCTGCAATTTGGCAGTTCAAATCAGTCAACCAGGCTCAAGGTTGACTCAGCCTTCCATCCTTCTGAGGTGGGTAAAATGAGGATCCAGATTGTTGGGGGCAATAGGCTGACTCTGTAAATTGTTTAGAGGGGGCTGTAAAGCATTGTAAAGTGGTATACAAGTCTAAGTGCTATTGCTATTATGTACAAAAACAAGTTTTTGGGACAGACTAACGGTCACATTTTTCCACATTGCCAGAAAAATATGACCTACACATGCAGATCTCCATGCATGATGAGAACAAGATTTCAGAATTACATATATTTTCTCAAAAGATGAAACCATGCTGTGGTTAGGTAGCAATGTCTCAATATCTAAGGGGCTGCACACAAAGAAGAGGTCAACCTATTTTCGAAAGAACCTGAAGGCGGAACAAGAAGCAACAGATGGAAACTAATCAAGCAGAAAACCAATCTTTGAAATAAGGATAAATTTCCTGATAGTTAGAACAATTAATGAGTAGAAGGATTTGTCTTCAGAAGTTATGGATGCTCCAAGACTGGAGGCTTCTAAGAAGAGATTGGACAAAGATTTATCTGAAATTGTATAGTCTCCTGCTTGAGCAGGGGGTTGGACTAGAGCAGAGGTCTTCAAATTTGACAGCTTTAAGACTTGTGGACTTCAGCTCCCAGAATTCCTCCTTCAGTCATGTTAGCTCAGGAATTCTGGGAGTTGAAGTCTGCAAGTCTTAAACTTGCCAAGTTTGAAGACCCTTGGACTAGAAGATCTCCAAAGTCCCTTCAAACTCTGTTATTCTGTCATTCTATCAGGTTTCACAAAATGTCACAGATTACATCAACAGGAACACTTTGTTATCTGAAGTCATATATACAACTTCAACTAGCAGAATTGCCCCATGTTGGCTGAAGATGTTGGGAGAGGAAAGACCACACACACACAAGGAAGCCACTGGCTTGCAAAACTATTCTATTGGGCAGAAAAATGTGTTCAACAGCTTCAACTGCCCAAAGACAAAGCTATTTTATCCTATGCAAACAATCATTTCTGATGCACTTCAACTCTTCAAACAGGGAATGTCCATGTGCAAATAAACGGCAGTATATAACTGCACCAGTAATTCACAAAACAGGCCACATTTCCATGCCCACTTGTGAATTTAATTCATAAGGCATTTCATTGTCCATCACTGGAAGAATTTCCCAATTCCTTTCCAGAATTTCTGCTGTGATTCAACCAACACAATCATGACGATATTCTTAAATTATTTCAGATTGGAAAGGACAATGAAGGCATCTCAATATGGCTCTCCGCTGATTTCATTCCTCTCTCTGTCTCTCATAGACATGCTTGTGGCAGGTTTTATTTACTTGTTGTCTGTGTAATCGGGACTTACGGACTTGGAAGGCCGGATTTTGAAAGACAAAAAGATTGTTAACATAACTGGGTGTTAATTTTGTTTTCCTGCGAGAACCCTGGAAACAGAAGGACACTTACCTGGGCCGAAGTAGCTCTAGCAATGATGCTTCAACCAGAAGTTTGGCCTAAACTGGAGTGTGTTCAGCTTTCCAGGAAAAAATTTTTTTTTTTTTTGCTTCTGGCTTTTCTATTCTTCGCATGGAACTTATTTTTTTTGCACTTTTCATAAACCAGGTCTGGCTGACCAATTAACCACCCAAAAAGGCATTGTTTATGTATCTATTGAAAATGATAACAGTACACCTAAACAGGTAACTTCTCTAATACCTACAAACACAATCCATACCCCCAGGCCATGTAATTCTGTAACTGCTCCGTATCCATTTTGTTGTTGGTGGTGAGGGAAAGAAACATTGCTATCAAACACAGGTGGTCCTCAACATACAACCACAATTGAGCCCAAATTTTCTGTTGCTAAGTGAGACATTTAGTTCAGTGAATTTTGCCCCATTTTACGAACTTCCTTGCCAATGTCGTTAAGCGAACCACTGCAGCTGTTAGGTTGTTAAGTGAATCTGGCTTCCCCGTTGACTTTGCTTGTCAGAAGGTCATAGAAAGAGTCATGATCCCATGACTCTGCAACCGTTATAAATACGAGACAGTTGCCAAGCGTCTGAATTTTGATCACGTGACCGCAATGGCCGTAATTATGAACAATGGTCATAAGCCACTTTTTTTTTCATTGCCATTGTAACTTCAAATAGTCACTAAGTGAACTGTTGTAAGTTGAGGACTGCCTGTATAATTGCTTTTTTTTTTGACAGAGGCCATAGTTGGATGTAATATTGGCACTACTGATGATCTGAAGTTCTTGAACAACCATTATCATTTAACTCTACTTTTGTATATATTTCTGGAACTCCTGATCACCAAACAAAAGCTTACAAAAATACTTTATACCCTTTTTAAAAACATCTTAATTACAGATGCAGTTGCTGACTTCAAAGAAGTGAGGGGAACGGAGGGGAAAAAAATGACAAGCAGCCCGGTTCAATTTCAAACGTTAATATATTTTCTATTTTATAGGGAATATATGTATTTTTCACCCCTAATTTGCAGCAATGGTGGCATCCTCATTAAAAAGGGGTGAAATTTGTAAGATGCCTCTTAAAATAAATATTTATTTTTTTTATAAAATAATAAAACTTCAAATAAATATTCTTTACACTAGACAATATATTGGAAAAAAAAAATTAGAAAATAAAGACTCCATTTTACTGCAACTGTCCAAAAGGGGAAAAAAAATCAGAGTCTTGCCATTGAAGGCAAAAAAAAAACAATCTAAACCATATGCATTGATTCACATTCTTTTGAATGTACAACATATTAGTATAATATTTTGTGACTTGTGTGCCATAGCTGCTTCTATGACACTTGTGTTTTCACAGTTGAAAATATCCTATGTACAAAAATATAGTACATCTCTGGCAGAAAATAACTGGGAGTGGGTTGAAGTAGTTTTCCTAATTTACAAGTGTACTAATTCCTTTAAAAAAAACACACACACAAACGCACAACACGCGAGTTTGCTTAGAAGTAGTTCAAGTCTCTTAGCTTATAAAATACTTTTAGGTGCTACCAAGCGTTATTCCCACTCTGGATCTCCCCTGGGCGGATTCTAAAGAAGGGTCTCCACGAGGTTGGATCTTTTTCTCATTCCTGCTCTTGCACACCACCAAGAAACCACGCCACCATTACAGATCACTTAGTTGGCGTTGTGTCGTCCTCCTGGTTACCCAATTAGTGATGCTATGTTGGCTTGTCAATATTCCTGGGTGGGACTTTGGGAACTTTACAGCAAACCGTGTTGGATTGTTTACAGCGACAACCTGGCCTGTTGACTTGGTCGTAACAGCCCTGGCACAATTTAAGGCAACCCTTGGCTGGCAGGTAACACCACAAGCAAGGCAAAACGAGGGACACAACGCCTATGGTGGACCACCGAGTGCAACAGTGGGCCTGGCTACACGAACAGGGGTTGTCAGCGCAGTTGTCCTCGTCGTCATTGGAGCAGTGGTAGAAAAGACACTTCACGCAGCAGACACAGGTCCCGTAATCTACCATGTTCTGGGCCGAGCAAAGACATTGCTTGTCACAGATCCAACAGGATGGAAGAGTCCGCGGATAAGTGCATTCCTTACACTTACACTTCCCACAGTCCTCACAGCGGTAGGCATGCATATGCAAGTTTTCTTTGCTGGCGGGTTTCAGCTCCCGAGACTTCAGTTCCGATTTCGGCTGTACTCGTATTATCCCCTCGACCACTGTCCCCAAGGATGATGACCCCAGAAGCCTGTGTTCTGACGAATTGCTACTCGTACTTGTCCTTGTGCTACCGCGCGAGCTAGTGCTGCTGACCGTGCTGATGGAACGGGAGAGCGGGAGTCGAGAAGAAACATGGACCTGGGGATGGGGAAGCCTGTTCAGATGGCGTTGCTCCGTCAAGTCGTGCGGTCTTTCGCTCTTATGCTGGACCGCCGGGCGTGGGGCTGGCTTCAGTCCTGGTCGGGGAGCTACCGTAGGAGGTTCGGTGTATTCATTCGTGTTCCGGATAGCCTTGATTTGGTCCAAGGACAAGACGTGAACTTGTTGTGCTAGGACATCCCTTAGGTCAGAGTCTCCAAATTGTCTCCCGGTGTCATGCTGGCCTTGAAGCAAGGGTTGTAACCCACTGCCATTCTGAGCTCTCGTCTCCATCAGTATCCTGAACAGCTATCACTCCAGGAAGCTTAGAACACATCTGAAATCCTAAGAGAAAGAAAGAAAGAGTTTGTTTTTTTTCTTTTATCCAGGTGTGGGTATTTCCTTTGCCAGGCAATGTAACTGGGTGCAGCCTTGCACCTAGTCTCAGGAAGTTTAGTTTACTTTAGTTTATTGTCATTGCACCTCGTGCAACAAAATTAAATACCATTCAGTGTGCATTATGACTATGAAAATAAACACAAACATACATCCTTCCCATTCCATACATTGAATTGAAAACCCCTGATATTGCATTAACACTGCACTATACAGTAGAATTCAAGGAAGGAAAGTCAATTAACTGAAGTCTTGATCTTGAAATAAACACACACTCTAAGGAAACCAACCTTCCTTTGATAACCTGAATCCGGCCAAGTTTATGGAAATGCAACACTACAACACTTCCTTGGAATTCTGACTTTCAATACCAACACAGATCTGCATGCAGCTTTTGGACACTTGACCCAAACTTAAGCTTGCTCTGAAGTGTACAACTTGGCAAGCAGCTGCATGGGGCTCACTCCACAATCCTGATCAATGAACCTAGTGAAAAGTCGGTCTCCATCTCCTTCGCTTTACTTTTAGGGTTTACATCTGCATGAAATTCCAGATGGGCTTTTCAAATTCTTGCCCCATATAGAAAAATCTTACATAAATACAGGTATTTGTTTGATTGCTTATTGTTCCTATGGCTATCATTAAGTGTTGTACCTGATGATTCTTAACTCTTGACAAATGTACCTTTTATTTTATGTACACTGAGAGCATTTGCACCAAATACAAATTCCTTGTGTGTCCAATCACACTTGGCCAATAAAGTGTTCTGTTCTGTTCTGTTTTGTTTTGTTCTGTCCTGTCCTATCCTATCCTATCCTATCCTATCCTATCCTATTCTAGGGGCCACTGATTTCACTGGAATTTATCCAGTAATTAAGAGAATACAGTTTTGAGGACTTTAGCTGGGAGAAAGTTGGGACTTAGTCCCCTTCAAGTTGTAAAATTACAACACAGGTAGTCTTTGACTTACAACCATTCATTTAGTGACCGTTCAAAGTTACAACACCGAAACAGTGGCTTATGACCACGTTTTACATGACTGTTGTGTCATCCTCAAGGTCACGGGATCCAAATTCGAACCCTTGGCACCTGGCATGTATTTATGACACTTGCATGCATTTATGCAGTGCCCTGGGGGTCATGTGATCCCTTTTTGCGACCTTCTGACAAGCAAAGTCAATGGGGAAGCCAGATTCACTTTACAAACGGGTTACCAGCTTAACAACGGCAGCAAATTCACTTAACAACGGTGGCAAGGCAGGTCGCAAAACGGGGCAAAACTCAACCCTCGTCTCACTTAGCCAACGGAAATGCTGATCTCCATTGCGGCCATAATTTGAGGATTACCGGAAGTTGCCCCGAAGCTCTGTGAGCAAAATGGGAGCCAACGGAACAGTAGCTCTGACATTATATGGCAATCTAGGAAAAAAACGTTGGCAGCACATGAAACACGAAGACAAGGCAGAGTGGAAAAGGGAATTAAATTCTATGCCATGGTTAGCAGGAAAGACAGTGAGGAACAATAAAGTTGTTTGAATAAACAAATACTTTTTTTGAGTATTTGAGGCTAGTCTTATGTGAGATGGGGGGAAAAAAAACAACCCCCCCCCAAAGCCAGACCTTCTCTCTCTTTTCACAATTTTGCATTCGTGTTCCACTTTGCAATGCAAAGTACCAGCAGTAAGTACCAATGCTAAGCACTGTCAGAGTTTGCATTGTGCATTCATAACACCCAGAGATAATCAATTCACTTCCTGAACATCACCAGAAAAGGTGGTTTGGCTTAACATGGGCAAACATTCTACACGTTAACAATAAATCACACAATTCCAGGAACAGCATGTGACACCGCTGGCTTCAACTTAAAACTGTGCATTGCTAAAGCAGATTGCTTAGCTGCAGAAGCCCAACGAACTATGCTCGGAGTAACAAAAATGTCAAACTGGAAGGAGAAGGGGGGGAAAAAAAGAAGAAGAAAGCTGAAATTCTTACTTTCTCAAGATTTAGCAAGATCTATTTCACAAAGGCGAATGGTTCATTCTGATCTGGCAAAGACAAACAAACTAAACTTTGTTATGTTCCCTGCAATTCAGCAGAGCAAACTTTCAAATATGCAAGCATTCCAACATTGCTTATCTAGTGAATTTTGTAGGATTTATTCCTGGGGGGGGGGGACGACCTGCATGAAAGGGTCGCAATCTTATGGCCATTTGCTTGCCAAAGTATTTGATTCCTCAAAAACCACTTTGGAGAAGCGCTTAAAATCCTGACTTCAATTTGCCTTTCTAAGAACATGAACAAACAGAACTCGCTTGCTAATGCTAGATGAAAGTCAGGTACAGACCTATTTTGCAATAACTGTATTAAAAAAAAGGGTGTTGTTTTTTTAAATCTTGCATGGAGGTGGGGGAGGAAATGCGGGAGCCCAGAAAGGTTTCATATAGTAAATTTAGGATTTCCGTGACAAAGCTTTGCCCTAAAAAAAGATTTAGTTTGACACCTTTCCACCTGAACTTATTCTTCCTCCTGCCAACCCGAGCATAGCTCCTTCTCTTATGGGGCTACTAATAAGATTGCCTTATCAGGAAAACTTTGCTTCCTTCTCTTCTCTTCTCCTTCCAAGCAGGGACTCTCTCACTCTGCTTATGCAAAGCCTTCTATCTAGATAGTAACTCCATTCAGGAACACCAAGTCAAGGTAGTCTCTCTCCCTTACTCCTTTTCCTGACCTAAATCATATAAGATTTAGTGTGACTTTTGATAGGATGTTATTCTCTCTGCCGGAGCAACAACAATAACAACAAAAAATGCTTTAAAAGCAGTGTTCTCTTTCGAGTCACTCTCTGATTTTGATGGGCATAAAATGTCAAGCCATCTCTCTCCCCCTCTCACACACACACACACTCACATCAAGGTATTTTCCCCAAAATAAATAAAATAACAGGCCCCAGAATGTCATCATCCATGGGGCTTGGGGTGGCAGAGGGAGCTTGGCCTATGAATAAGACAAAAGTCCCACTCTCTCTAGTCTACAAATAGATTGATTTCTCTATGAATGTCAGACAGGTGTTGGGGAAAAAAACCAAACCAACCAGCAGCCAAACGCCTCTTTTATAACCAATGGTTTCTCCCACAACTGATACATGTGTATATTTACTGAGATGGCTTTTTTGCCAGTTTCCAAAAAAAATCAAAGTTTATTCACAGGGAAAAGGGGACAAAAAAAATCAGCTCTCTTGCCTCTGGGAACTTTCTAAACAGTTTTCTCTCTCCCCCACCCCCACCCCACAATCTAAAATAAAAATAAAAATTGGTATTAGGGGAAATTGACAAGGCACACAGCCAGGTCCCTTCTGACCGACAGCAGGGCACCAGGAGAAAAGAATAAAGACAAACTTTCGGAGCCATGGAGAATCTCCACCGTTTCCTATCAACCGACTCTGACCCGGGTCTTCGCCTTCGCGTTATCCATGGCCGGAGGTTAAATCTAGTGCAGCTAGAAAAAAGCCTAAATGGAGAGGAAGGGAGGTGGGGGGAAGGGGAGGAAGATGGCCAGCTATTTCCAAAACAAGGAATGCTGCCCCCCCCCCACACACACAAACCCCAACCTCAAAATAAAATAGAAGGCAAAGGAAACTGGTAGGGCAGATGCCAGCAAGCATTACTTGCAAAGTGGATTTGGCAGTGGCCTTGCTCCCTTTCCAATCTTGTTTCCCCAGCAGAGGGGGGAAGAGAGGGGGGGTTAAAACAAATCAGATTTTTACGTTCTCTCACTTCTGAATTGCCCCCCAGGAAAGGCTCCAACTACGCAAGTTTTTGTTTGTTTGTTTTTAAAGCACGAACTGGCCTTCCCGTTTCAAGCAGCACAAACCCAAAAAAACCGATTTCAGAATCAGGGGCTCGGAAGTCCAACCTTTGACAGGTTGGGAAGCCGACCCCCCCCCCCGCCCCAGTCTACGGCTCTTAAGATTTAGCCACTCTTTGCAAAAGTGGCCTGGCTGCCCCCCCTCCACCCTCCGAAGTCCCGATCCGGGGAAAACAAGAGAGTTTGCTCCTCCTTTTGCAAGGAGCAGCTCTTTGGGAACCTGAAAGGTAGATATATATATATATTTCTTGCCCTTTGGGAAAGCGCTCCACGCCGCTTCCCACTGACGGTCGGGGTCACGGGTGGGTGGGTGAGTGAGGAGGGAGCTCCCACGCTTGCAATGCCTTCCGCAAAGTGTCAGCAGGGTGAGCCCGTGCGAGAGGTCAGACTTCGGCACCCGCAAAATCCCCGCGCCCATCCCTCGCCCCCCACAGCCACCTCGCCAGGCTCCATCGCCCCTCTGTCCCCAACGAGGGAGAGAGGGAGCTCAATCCGGGGGAAACCCTCCACCCCCCGCCTTGCCCACCGGCTCCGATCCGCAGGTTTCTTTGACAAGCCTTGGTTTGGTCTAGAAGACCTCCAAGGTCCCTTCCAACTCTATTATTCTGTTCTGTTCTGTTCTCTCTCTCTCTCCTCGCCGCTTTGCAAAGGGAAGGGCAAAAGCTTGCAAGCGTTCAAGCCAGGTCACCCCCAAGCCCTCTCCCTCCCTCTCCCCCTGTCTCCCCTCCCCGCCATCCTCTCTCTCCACCACGACCCCCGAGGTCTCTCTCTCTCCCCGCGTCTTCCTGCGGTGGTCGAGTAAATCCAACCCCGAAGCCAAAAAAGGAAAGAAGAAGGAGAAGAAGAAGGGGAAGGGGAAGAAGGGAGAAGAAGAAAGGAGGAGGAGAAGGGAAAAAAAGGAGAACAGAAGGCGTTTCTTCCGTTGCAAACTCACTTCGAGTCCAGGTTGTGAGCGAAAATCATCGAAATGTTTTGCGTGTTAGACCGAGGAAGGGAGAAAAAAAAAATCCACTGCAAATTTGGGAAGATTTTCTCTCTCTCTGCTTTCACTCTTCTCTTCTCCAAAGGGGGGAAAAATAACAAGTCGTAAGCCAGACAGCCACACGCCGCTGCACCACAATCGACGGATTTCTTTTCTTTTTTCAAGAAGAAAAACAAAAAACAAAAAAACCGCCCTTTTCTTTCCCGATCCGGCGAGGATGTTTGTCCCCCTTCGCGATCTCCTTGTCTCCTTTTTTTCCCCCCTTCTTCTTCCCCCTTTTCTTTTTCTCAATGAAAAGGCCGATTCGTCATTCTCCAGCAAACTTTTTTCCCCTTTTTTCCTTGCATGCACCGTACGCCGAAAGGAGCGCGAGGGGACAAACCCCAGCAAAAAAAAGGCACGGAGTGGGTCCTTTTAAAAAAATGAAAAATAAAATAAAAAATAAAATACGATTCCCGGAGTGGTTTGGATGAGATCTCGCTCAGAATCTTTTCCAAGCCCCCAAAAAGGCTTCTCTGTCTCTCGCTCTCTCTTTTCTCTCGGATCGCTGTGGCTTCCCCGGTTCCGAACGGTTGCAAAACCGTTTGCAAAAATAAAAATTAAAAGGGGGGGAAAAATAGGAAAAGAAGGGGAGGATAGCTTTTTTTTTTTTTTAAAGTGGTCGGTGGCTCGCTTGCTCGGAGTTTGTGTGCTGTACGTGAGTGCGTGTTTTTTTCCCCCTCTCTCTTTCTCTCTCTCTCTCTCTCCTCCCAAGGCAGCTTTGCTGATTGCAAACGGGGAGGGGGAGAGAATTGCTGTTGTTTTAAAGGGGAGGGGGAGGAAAGGGGAAAAAAAAAACCAGCGGGGTTTTGCTTAAGCAGCTGCTTTCTTGCTGCTGTTTGTATCTTTGCAGAAAAGCAGGTTTGAGATCCGGTCTCTTAAGAGCTTCGGCGTTTTTTTTGTTTTTTTTTTCCCCCCTGCTCCCCCTCCTTTCTCTCGCTTTTTTCCTCCCCCTTTCTTTTTTTTTTCCTCTCCCGCCCCCCTCCTCCTCCTCCTTCTCCTTTCCGGAGGAGGCAGGGTGATCTCTCTCGGCAAAAGCAAAAGTAAATGGCGTCATGTGGATCTGAGGAGGAACAGAGAGCAGTTGTTGTCCAAGGAGGATATATCGCATCCGGTCTCAGCTCATTGGCTCGCGCGGGGCTACATTCATTCCCCCCCTTTTTTTCTTTCTTTTCTTTCTTTTTTTTTTTTTTTTTGCCAGGGCGCTTTCGGGCTTGCAAAATTCGCGCACACACCAGCCGGAGTTGGAGACCCCGGCGGGAGGAGGCAGCCGCGCCTGCTCCGCTCCTTGCAGTGGGGATGCGATGCGGGAGGAGGGGGAACTCCCTGATGCACCCCAGGAATGAAAGGAGGGGGCAGAAAATCGGTGGGCGTCCTGCTTCCCCCCCCGCTAAAGGCCTCGCTTGGGAGAAGCTGTTGGGGAGGATGGGAAGGAAAGGGAGACGGTGACATTTTGGACCAAGGGAAAGAGCGCAGGAGGGGATTCGAACTCCCCCACCTCTCTCTCCCTCTCACCCTCTCTCTTCTCTCCCTCCCTCTCTCTCTCCTCTCACCCTCTCTCTTTCTCTCCCTCTCTCTCCCTTCCCCTCCCTCTCTCTCCCCCTCTCTCCCCCTCTCCCTCTCTCTCCCTCCCTCCCTCTCCTCTCTTTCCCCTCTCTCCTTATCTCCCTCCCTCTCCCCCCTCCTCTCTCTCTCTTCTCTCCTCTCTCTCCCCCTCCCTCCCTCTCTCTCCCCTTCTCTCTCTCTCTTCTCTCTCTCTCTCCCTCCCTCCCCTCTCCCCTCTCTCTCCTCCCTCCCTCTCCTCTCTTTCCCCCTCTCCCTATCTCCCTCCCTCTCCCTCCTCCTCCCTCTCTCTTTCTCTTCTTCCCCCTCCCTCCCTCCCTCTCCCTCCCCTCCCTCTCCCCCTCTCCCCCTCTTCCTCTCTCTCTCTCCCTCTCCTCTGTCTCCCTCCCTCTTCCCCCTCTCTCTTTGGGGTTGGGGAGAATAAACCCCGCTGCCTTTACTTGCTGAGCCTTACAAAGGAGCCGGGGACGTTGGGTGCCTTTGGATGGGGCGCAAGCTGCCTCCTGCGACTGGAGGATTAGGATGGGGGAAACGGGCGCAAGAGGCTTCTAGGGACCGCAGAGTTAGGCCAGGCAGCCCCTCCCTTCTTTCTCCCCCCGCCCCCCCAAAAGGAGCCTAAAGGGGCCGAAATAACACGTGGGGGGGGCATCATTCATTGCATGATGAATGTAACTTCGCGGCTCGTTCCCCCCACCCCCCATCTACGCCCCCCCGCCTTGTTTGCCCCTCCCTCCCCCGTCTCCATTCAAAGCAAGGTAATCCAATCACCTAGCCGATTTTCCAGGGCGCTCCGCGGGGAGGTGAAAAAAGGGAAAGGAATGGTGTTGGGCTTGGATTATCCCAAGGAGACGTTGAGTACAAGTGTTAGCTGCGATTCCGCCCCCCCCTTCCTATCCTCGCCCCCGTTCGCCCTCTGCGTGTTAGTTAGTGTACGTGAGGAGCAGAAGAAGGCTGCCCTGGGAGAGACGGGAGCAGCTCGTTGCTTTTTTTCAACCTTGCAATAATAATAATAATAATAATAATAATAATAATAATGATAATGATAATGATAATGATAATGATAATGATAATGATAATGATAATGATAATGATAATGATAATGATAATAATGATAATGATAATAAATAATAATAATGATAATAATAATGCCTATCTGTAAAAACTGGGTTTTTTAAAAAAAAATTTGGAAAGTGCGAGGGGAAGCTTATAAGAATAGGAAAAAGGCAGGCATGATGGGAGGCTGGTTTGGAAAGGGTTTTTCCACTGGGGATTATAGGAAGGCATGGATTTTTTTGTGGGTGTGGGTGTGAATGAATGAATGGCTACGGTTGGGAAGCTTCAATCTATTCTAAACCTTGGAAGCGGCTGATTGAACTGGCTGGTGGGAAAGCCAGGAAGGTTTGCTGCGGGGGTGGGGTGGAGTGGGGAAATCGGTTGACATTTGTCCCGATGGCCCATTGAAGCCTTTCTCCAAACATAAGGGAAGTCAGTTCTCCCGAGTGTCCAGACAGAGAAGAGCAACAAAAATGATGAAGGGGCTGGAGGCTAAAATGTTAGAGGAATTGGGTACCAGACAGATTAACAGAGTTGAAAGAGACCTTGTAGATCAGGGGTCCCCAACCGCCGGTCCGCGGACCGGTACCGGGCCGCGGAACAAGCCTTACCGGGCCGCTGGTTGCTGGGCGCCGCCATCTTTTTGGTAAAAAGTGCTTCGGTGAGCTTTTCCGGTAGAAAGCCATTTCTACCCGAAAAGCTCACCAGAGCGCTTTGCGCGCCCGGTGACATCACCGAAGCGCTTTTCGTCAAAAAGATGGCGCGCCAGTTGACGCCGTACCGGGCCGCGGCGCCCAGTTGATGCCGGAACCGGGCCGCGGCGTCGAAAAGGTTGGGGATCCCTGTTGTAGATCATCTAGTCCAGCCCCTCGCCCAAGCAGGACGCCCTACACCATTTCTGACGAATGGCAGTCCAGTCTTTTCTTGGAAGCTTCCAGTGATGAAGGTCCCACAACTTCCGAAGGCAACTTCTGCTCCATGGATTGATTGTTCTCACCATGAGAAAATTTCTCCTTATTTCAAGGATGAATCTCTCTTTGATCAGTTTCCATCCATTATTCCTTGTCTGGCCTTCAGGTGCTTTGGAAAATAGTTTGACCCTTTCCTCTCTGTGGCAGCCCCTTAAATATTGGAAAACTGCTATCATGTCTCCCCTGGTCCTTCTCTTCACTAGACTAGCCAAGCCCAATTCTTCATAGGTTTTAGTTTCCAGCCCCCTAATCATCCTGGTTGCTCTTCTCTGCACTTTTTCTAGAGCCTCAACATCTTTTTTTATAATGTGGTGACCAAAATTGGATGCAGTATTCTAGGTGTGGTCTTACTAAGGCTTTATAGAGTGGTATTAGTACCTCAGTTGAGTAGTGCCTCGCTACCTTACCTCTGTAGTCCAGTAAAAAGAAGGATTAGGAGTGATACACTGTTCCAATATTTGAAGGGCTCCTACAAAGATCGGGGTGCGGTCAAACTATTTTCCGAAACCCCAATAGGCAAGACAAGAAACGGGCTGGAAAGTAACCAAGGAGAGAAACAGCCTAGAGCTAAGGAAGAAATTTCTAATGTGAGAGCAATCAACCAATGGAACAAGCTTGCCTTTAAAAGTTGTGGGTACTCCATCATTGGAGGCTTTCAAAAAGAGACTGGATCAACATTTGTCTGAAACTGGACTGCCATCTGTCAGAAATGCTATAGTGGGTCTCCTGCTTGGGTGGATGGGGGTGGGGGTTGGATCAGAAGACCTGAAGAGATCCCTTCCAACTCTTATTATTCTATGTTCAAACACTTTTTGAAGAAATGAGTTCAAACCAAAAATGCTGTTTTGATAGTAAGTATTCCATCAAAGGGTAAAGAAGTTGCGCCATACGTTACTATTCTAAATCCACTATTTTGAAATAGAGTATCGGATTTATTTATTTTTAAAAAAAAAAACACTATAATTTTCCATTAGGAATCCTTTGCAAATGGTTGGAAGGTTAATGTAGGTAAATGTTCTGTAGAGATTCTCCATCATCCAGTCATGGCTGTCCCAAAAGAGTTTTTCAAAAGAGAACTGGACTTTCTCAGTTTTTCCCCTCTTTGAAAACGTTTCACTTCTCATCCAAGAAGCTTCTTCAGTTCTGATTGAATTCTGAACACACACACACAACACACACACACACACAAACACACTATATATATATTATTAAACATACATGTATTATATGTGTGTATACACACACACACACACACACACAAAATATTACTAAACATACATGTATAGTTTTACTGCTTTTAACCTTGTAAGCCACACAGTCTCCTTGAAATGAAGTGAGCAGCAAATACATTTAATAAACAAACAATACATTAGGACCCAAAAATTATCTCCAGGAAAAAAAATTAGGCTTACACAATTGGAAAATAGATGTGATAAGATATGTAAGAGTTGGTGCATGCATATTTCTTCATGCTGTGCTCAAGACAAGAAGATGCTTATTAATCACGGATTCTTATATCAAACTGATTAAAAAGCATTAATAAAGTGTAGGAATAATGAAAGGAAAGGTAAAACAAGATTGGAAACCCGGATTGTAATAAAAGAACTCAAATTGATTGTTTTTGTCAGCTTCCTAGAGTCTTTAAGCAGAAGCAGCAGCAACAACCAATTTTGACATTCTGGCATAGGGGACTGGAGACTAAAGCATATGAAGAACGGTTGCAGGAACTGGGCATGGCTAGTCTAGTGAAGAGAAGGACCAGGGGAGACAGGAAAGCAGTCTTCCAATATTTGAGGGGCTGCCACAGGGAGGAAGGAGTCAAGCTATTTTCTAAAGCGCCTGAAGGCCAGACAAGGAATAATGGATGGAAACTGAACAAGGAGAGATTTAACCTGGAAATAAGGAGGAACTTTCTGACAGTGAGAACAATCAACCAGCTTGCCTTCAGAAGTTGTGGGAGCGCCATCACTTGAGACTTTCAAGAAGAGATTGGACTGCCATCTGTCAGAAATGGTGTAGGGTCTCCTGCTTGGGTGGGGTTTGGACTAGATGACCTACAAGGTCCTTTCCAACTCTGATTATCTGTAAATATGTTTTCTCTGTAAATATTGGTTGAAATTTGAAGTATAAATATTTTTACCAGTCCCTGAGGCCATAGTTCTAGATCTGTTGTTAAATTCCAAATAGCAGGCATAAAGCCAAGAAGAACATGCTTTAATGCTGCGATCAGTCCAACCATGTTAAGTGGCTTGTGGATCTCAATATTCATATTGAATTTCATATTCAATGTTCATATTGAATTTCATATTCAATATTCATATTGATTTCATATTCAATATTCATATTGAATTTCATATTCAATATTCATATTGAATTTCATATTCAATATTCATATTGAATTTCATATTCAATATTCATATTGAATTTCATATTCAATATTCATATTGAATTTCATATTCAATATTCATATTAAATTTCATATTGAAGTCTGAATATGGCCATCATAGAAGACCAGATATTCTGGTTCAAACTCTTGAATTGCATCTCTAGCAATTCATGGTGATTGCAGCCAAACCTTTATTAAACATCCTGGGTGACTTGAATAGATCTCCAATGACATTGTTGTTGCTCTGGCTTCATTTAAAGATCAAAGGCAACAAACCGCAGTTTCCTCTTTTTTTTTTTGTCCAAATCCAGTAACGGTGCCCTTCAGTTTTCAGAAAATCTGGATGTTTGTGGAAAGGTCAGTAAGAAGCCTTAGAGTTACTGGTGATCTAATTAGAATAGATCTCATTAGCAACTATCATTAATGCATAATTAAAGGGTACGTTTCACTGTTGTGCAACATCTATTGTGCAGTTCACTAGAAAGAAACTTGTGATGTCTATCATTAATTTCCTTCAACAACCTAACAGCAATTTTTAAATAATAGTGAAGATTTATACTCTGATAATTAAAAAGTTATGTCCTGGAGTCAAAGTCCTTCCTTCCTCCCGCCTCCCTCCATCTTCTTCTCTCCCTCCCTCCCTCCCATCTTCCTTCTTTCCTTCTTTCCTCTCTCTTTCCTTTCTCTGTCCCCTCTCCGTCCCTCCTTCCTTCCATCCTCTCTCCCTCCCTTTTCCTTCCCTCCCTCCCTCCCTCCCTCCCTCTCTCCTTCCTTCTGTCCTTCCTCCCCCCCCCTTCCTCCTTCCTTCCATCCTTCCTTTTTCCCTCCCTCCCTCCCTTTATTCATATCCCTCCTTTTAACATTTCTGGCTCCTTGGTCCAATTGAAAGATACCACCTTTCCCAATGATTTTTTTCTCTGTTTTCTCTGTTCTCAGTGCAGAGTCAGGTGCAAGTTCCCAGGTAGATATTTCTCTTTCCCAGTTGACCAGATTTTCACTGCATTATAACCATTAGGAAGAAAGGCTAATTGCTTTGCTTAGCCTTTAGAAAAATATATATGTCAGGGGTGGAGAAGAGGCCAACACATTTGTTCCTCTATTGATATCTAGAGTTATCACCAGCCTTAAGAGCTGCCCATTGTCTTTCGTCTTCTGCATTGTGATGTAAAGCAATTATGCTACCAAGGTGGTAAAAATGTGAAAAAATGGTCACAAGTCACTTTTTTCATTGCTGTTGTAACTTTGAACGGTCACTAAAAGAACTGTTGTAAGTTGAGGACTACCTCTGGGACCCTATCCAGCTTTTTGCATCTGCTATTTGTCTCAGCAAGGAATACGACTTTCTACCATTGTGCTCTGCCATTACATGCAGTTCATTAACAGCTGTGGTGGCGCAGTGATTTGAATGCAGTACTCCAGGCTAACTCTGCTCGCTGCCAAGAGTTCGATTCTGAACAGCTCAAGCTTGACTCGTCCTTCCAAGGTTGGTAAAATGAGGACCCAGATTGTTTTTGGAGGCAATAGGCTGACTCTGTAAACCACTTAGGGAGGGCTGAAAAACACTGAGAAGAGGTATATAAGTCTAAGTGCTATTGCTAAGGAAGGAAAGGAAAAGAAGGAAGGAAGCTAGCAAGGAAGCAAGCAAGGAAGCCATAGTGGCACAGTCAATGGTGGGATTCAGCCAGTTTGCACCAATTCGGGAGAACCAGTTATTAACTTTCTGAGCAGTTTGGCGAACTGGTTGTTGAAAGAAATCATTAGGGCAGAGACCCAGTTAAATTATTTGAATCCCACCACTGGGCACATGGTTAGAGTACAGTATTGCAGGCTGGCTCTACCCACTGCCAAGAGTTCGATTCTGAGTGGCTCACAATTGACTCAGCCTTCCGCCTTTCCGAGATCAGTAAAATGAAGACCCGGATTGTTTGGGGGGCAATTATGCTGTCTCTGTAAACTGCTTAGAGAGGTATGCGAAGTGGTATATAAGTCTAAGTGCTATTGCTAACACACATCCCCAAAGGCATTTCTTCAAAACCTTGACAGATGAGGTATGCCTATCTATAGGAAGTTCTTGATTTACAATCATTCATTTAGTGGCCGTTCAAAAGCACTGAAAAAAATCACTTGCACCTGGTCCTTATAACTGTTGCACCCACCCCTACAAGTCGCATGACTCAAATTTGGGCACTTATTTACAATGGTTACAGAATCTCAGGGTCATGTGATCACCACTTGCAACCTTCTGAGCCGATTTCTGACAGAGAAAGTCCATGGGGAAAGCCAGGTTCATTTAACGACCACATGATTCACTTCACAACTACAGTGATTCATGTCACAAGCAGGGCAAGAAAGGTGGTAAAAATCAATAAGAACTGTCTTGTTTCTCAATGGAAATTCCAGTTGAAGCTGAGACATACCTTTACAATGCTACTTAGGATAATACTACTTTACATAGTCTTTCTTGTTTTTTCCTGAAGAGGTTTTGCTTCTTCAGTTCTGACTGAATGGTGGCTTCCAAGGAGCCTCAATGACTCCCAGAGTGCTAATGCCCAAATGACTGCAAGGAATATAAATCCTTCCATTCTTCACCATTGAGTCAGAGCTGAAGAAGCTTCTTGGATGAGAAGCAAAACCTCTTCAAAGAAAAACAAGAAAGTCCAGTTGCCTCTTGAAAAAGCATCTTTGGGATAACCATGACCTGGATGTCTGAGAATCTCCATAGCTACTTCATATAATACTACTAAGTTGAGACCTATCTTTATAATATAATATAACTGTGTTGTAGAAATCCTAATTGTATTCTTGAACTGTGTGCAGCTTTTAACCAGCTGAAAGTAAGAAGGTGCCATTCTTTTCCTTCATTTGATTCTTCTCCTTCAGTAGCCAAAACGAGTGGCAGGTTGGAGATATCTGAGTCATCCAGTGCTTCTATAAATAAATCCACAGCCTGCTCTGTAACTTAAATAAATTGTAAGTTACACCTTCATTTGCACATGTCCATGAATGTATGTAAGCCTGGATCAGAGTTCCTATGCCTGTAGACCTCAGCTTCCCAGCCAAGAAACAATGGATGGAAACTAATCAAGGATAGAAGAATTAGAATTTTTCTAACAATGGGAACAATCAACCAGTGGAATGGCTTGCTTTCAAAAGTTGTGGGTGCTCCATCATTTGAGATTTCTAAGAAGATATTGGACAGCCATTTGTCTGAAATAGAGCGGAAGGTTGGACTAGAACAGTGGTTGCCAACCAGTGGGCCGGGGACCACTGCTGGTCCATGAGAAAATTTTGGTGGTCTGCAGAGAAATGTCGTCCCCCCCCCAAGCACTCCCTCCAAAGCAATTAATTCAGGCTGCATGGCAACATAAGGCTGCACCGCCCACATGGCCTGCCCACCTACTGTCCCTCACCCTTCATCTGAGTGCAAACCTTACCTTGAGTAGAGCCACATGAGCTGGAACTGGAAGGTAAGACCAATGGCTGGGGAGGGAAATCTGCCCCGGGGTAGCTTACTGATGTTGGTGGGAAAGTCGGTCCCATATTCCAGAGCTGCAGTAGTCACAGGACTGGCCCTTTGGTCATCCCGGAGCAGCTCCTCCAGTCCATGGCAGGCCGGTGCACCCGGGTGGAGGAGCAGCTGCTCCGGGATGACCAAAGGGCCAGTCTTGTGACTTCTGCAGCTCTGGAATATGGGACCGACTTTCTCACCAATGTCAACAAGCCACTTATTCTGTTGTCCTATTAATGTTTGTCATTGAGAATTAGGGAACTTGAAGTCCAACATGGTAAGACATAAGAATATTTGGGAGACGAGAATGTTTTGTGTAGTTGTACTCTGTTTCAATTGGAAAAGGATGAGAATGACTGCCCAGGGCGTATTCAAGGCAGAAGACATAGCCAGCTGTTGTCGTTTTCATGGCCAGTACATTTGCTCAAACACAAGAGCTTCATTGTGTTAGTGTGTGGTTCTTCTCCTCTCCATTCCAGCTGCACTCTGAAACATTCTCTCACACTCCTTGCTCCTAATGGCAAGTAAGGATACACTGATCTTATAAAGAGAAAGATGGACAAGTTGAACTCAGAACAGTTTTTTTCCAAGAAGGATCCGGACTCAAAAGGATATGTGGTGTTTTTCAAGCCAGTTGAGTAATGAATAACTTTTAACAACAACAACAACAACAACAACAACAACAACAACAACAACAACATAATAATAATAATAATAATAATAATAATAATAATAATAATAATAATAATAATAATAATTATTATTATTATTATTTCACAAACTGACTACTTAGTACACCATAATCAAGTTGCTAAAATCATCCACTGGAAACTATGCCAAAAGTTTGAATTTGAGTATATTAACATCTACTGGGAACATCAGGTTGAGAAGGTTCTGGAAAATGAAAAAGTCAAGATCTTGTGGGACTTCAGAATTCAGATGGACAAGCACTTGGCCCACAACACACCTGACATAACAATAGTTGAAAAGAAAAAGGGTTGGTTCATTGACATTGCAATACCTGGTGATACGCGAATTGTAGACACACAGCAAGAAAAAAATCGGGACTTACAAATTGAAGTTGAGCGACTTTGGAAAAAGAAATCGCATGTTATCCCAATTGTAATTGAAGCCCTTGGAGCAATACCTAAAGGGCTACCTCACTATTTGGAAATTCTGAATTTATCAGACTTGAATACCCTGAGTCTACAAAAAACCACCCTACTTGGAACAGCTTATATCCTCCAATGCTATCTTAAAAGTCCCTAGGTTCTTGGTTAGGACTCGAGCTGTTGAGCTACCAATCAGCCCCAAAGACTGTGAATCTCACCAAAGATTAAATAATAATAATAATAATAATAATAATAATAATAATAATAATAAGAAGAAGAAGAAGAAGAAGCAAGGAAACGAGATGAAAGCTTTATTTAGCAGAGGTGAGAAGAGAGGAGACGAGAGAAAAACTGAAGCAGGCATGCGATTTAAAACTGATCTCCCATAGCAAATTAAAAAATGGTGGAAACCTTCAAACCAGCCACCTTTCCATATGTCTCTATCTTTTCTATCAATTTTAATGCTGTTTCTAGTGGGTCTTCTAAGATGAAAACCAGATCATCTGCAAATGCTTGCAACTTAAATTTGTTTTTCAGGATGTGCCTCGTAGTATTCCAAAGTGTCCAAGATTACTCTCATATTATCTTTAATTTGTCTCTTTGGCAGAAATCCATTTTGATCAGGATGGATAAAATTATTTAAATATTTTTAAGTCTTTCTGCCAATATTGAAGCAAAATTTTTATAATCTGTGTTTAGTAGGGAAATAGATCTATAGTTCTTGATTTGTAATGGATCGGTCTCCTCTTTTGGAACAAGTGTGATATAAGCTTCTGACCATGATTTAGGTATCTTCTTCTTTAACATAACTTCATTCATAACTTCTAGCAATGGAAAATTCAGTGATTCTTGTAGTGTTTTGTAAAATTCTGCCGGAAGTCCATCTGGGCCTGGTGCCTTTCCATTATTTTGCTTCTTGAGTGCTTCAGTTAACTCCATCATCGTTATATTGCTTTCTAACATTGTTTCAATCTCTTTAGGTATCTGGGGTAAATTAGCATTCTGTAAATACTGTTTAACTCTTTCCTTATCAATATTCTCTTGTGTGTATAGTCTCGAATGATTTCCTTCTCTTTACTACCATAGCAAACTTGGCCTTGGTCATCTATTAATTGCAATATTTTCCTTGATTCTTTCTCCTTTCTCAATTTATATGCTAACCATCTACCTGGTTTATTTGCATCTTCAAAGTAATTTTGTTTAGCACCTCTAATTTTTTGTGCTAATTCTTCTTTTTCTATTAGACCCATTTCATGTTTGGTTATGTCCATTTTTAACTTAATGTCCTTTTTCTGTGGCATTTTCTGTAGCTCTTTTTCAAGTCCTTTATACTCATCCTCTAATGCCTTAGAGGCTAATCTTTTCATGGTATTTCTTTTCCTTGTATAGTCTATTATCAAGCCTCTGGCATATGCCTTCATTGTATCCCATACATTCTGGATTGATGTATCTTCTTTTTTGTTTTCTCTAAAGAAAAAAGCCAGTTCTTTCTCCATCCACTGTGTGAAGTCTTTTTCCTTTAAAATAGTATTATTTAACGTCCATCTAGATCTTCTTCTTTGTCCTTTCCATTTAATTGTCATTGGATTGTGATCTGCCCAAGTACTTGTTCAATATTTATTTCTTGAATATTATATTCTTGAATATTAGTTAACAATTCTGTTGATATCCATATCATCTCTATTCTGGACCATGATAAATGTCTATTTGAGTAGAAGGTATATTGTTTAGTTTTAGCATTTCTTTCTCTCCATGTATCTTTTAAGTTTATTTCATCTACCATTTTAAAAAAGATTTAGGGAGAGTCTTTCTATTTTGTTTTATTGTTTTCTGTGCTATATAGTCTAGTTTATTGTCTACAATTCCAAGACAAACATCTTGACAAAGAATATGCTATCAAGACAAAAGGAAGAACTGGCAGACCTATTGAAAATTCAGGTTACGAATAAGATCAAGTACTTGGGGATATACTTGACAGCAAGATGCAGTACACTAAAAGAGAATAATTGTATCAAACTTAAAAAGCAGATTGTGCTAGATTTGGCGAAATGGGAAAATTTACAACTGTCATTAATAGGGAGAATATCAACAATCAAGATGAATATATTACCCAGAATTTTATATTTGTTTCAAACAATTCCAATTAGGCTTGGAAAAGACTACTTGGAAGATTTAAATAAAATTGTGTTGAAATATATATGGCAAGGTAAGAAAGCGAGAATAAAGTTAAAACTTTTGCAAGATGCTAGAATAAGAGGAAGATTTGGTTTGCCTAATTGGGAGTTGTATTACCAAGCTACAAATTTGATGTGGGTTAAGGAATGGATAACATTAAGAAATACTAGATTGTTGGCGTTAGAAGGACATGATCTGTTGTTGGGGTGGCATGCTTTCCTATGGTATAAAGGAACTAAAACACAGGGGTATTTTAGAAGACATTATATACGGGAGTCTCTGTGGTTAAACTGGGAGAAGATTAAAAGACAATATTATTTGAAAATTCCAGTCTGGCTATCAACTATTGAAGCATTTTCTTATCCTATAATATACAAAAAGGTACAAACAGTTAGATATGGTGAAATATTGAATGAAAAGGGTGAACTTAAATCTATACAAAAACTAGAGGAACAAGGTATAAAGATGAATTGGTTTTCATATGCGCAAATACATTCAAGATATGATAAAGATTCTAAAACAGAAGGTTTCTATGATAAACTGACTGACTTAGATAAGATTTTGACAGGTACTGATGAAAAGGTGATTAAAAAATTGTAGGGATATTTATTAGAAACTAAACTAGAAGAAGAACAAGTTAAAGAAACTATGATTGCTTGGGGGAAGAATTTTGGATATGGGATTGATTTAGAGAAATGGCAAAAATTGTGGTCTCAAAATTATAAAATGACAATGTCAACAGCATATAAAGAAAATTTGTATAAGATATTTTACAGGTGGCATTTTCCCCAACAAGAATAGCAAGAATGTTCAAGAATAAATCCGAAAAATGTTGGAAATACCATCAGACACCTGGCTCATATTACCATATGTGGTGGACTTGTGCGGATGCTAAAAAATATTGGACTAAAATCCACACGTGGTTGGAAAAAATGACAAAAAAGCATATAGATTTGAAACCAGAGATATTTTTATTGGGAATTTTACCTGAAATATATAGTAAAGACTTGAAATACCTGATTGTAAATGTATTAACAGCGGCTAGGATTGTATTTGCTAAAAACTGGAAAAATGAGAAAATACCATCACAGGAGGAAATCATTAAGAAAATATTGGAATGTGCTGAAATGAGTAGATTGACATTTGAAATTAGAGAACAAGATGATAAACAATTTTATAAAATTTGGGATCTATTCTATCAATGGTTAGATAATAAAATATAGTAATGAAATATGTAGACTTTTAGAAAATAATAAATATATAAAGATGTATTCTTTTCTTATTATATCTACAAAATAATTCTAGGATAGATCTGGGATGATAATATGAATTGTCATAAAACAAATTAAGTAAAATATGATCATTTTGTAAAACATGAATGAATAAAAGTATAGTCAAATGATTGATGAATAATGATATTAATGTATTTAATATTTGATTGAAAATACGAGATTATATACAATGTAATTATAATTGAAGACTATGAAATGGAAGCACAAAACAATTTGTAAACCTACCGGCACACTGTATGTATATATATGGAAGATGATTTGATGTTTTTATGTTTTGTTTGTTTATATTTGTTTTAAAAACCAATAAAAATTAAAAATTAAAAAAAAAAAAGAATGGCGGAAACCTAAGAACCGGGTAACGCGAAGTATGATGAGAGAATTGTCTTTGGCTTTGTCATCTTATGGAATGTATCTGGAGGCTGGAGGCTCTCTCGGAGCCAGCTATGCGTTACACGAAGTGCAGCAGCCTACCAATCAAATGCAGATTACCAATAAAGGAGAATAGCTGCAGCCCAGGGTTGAAATGAAGGGTCCTTGGTGCTCTCTGAACTTGCTTGCTTCTCTTGCAGACATTTCATTGCCCTAACTAAGTAACATCATCAGTGCTACTAGTTCTTCTTCTTCTTCTTCTTCTTCTTCTTCTTCTTCTTCTTCTTCTTCTTCTTCTTCTTCTTCTTCTTCTTCTTCTTCTTCTTCTTCTTCTTCTTCTTCTTCTTCTTCTTCTTCTTCTTCCTTCTTCCTTCTTCCTTCTTCCTTCTTCCTTCTTCCTTCTTCCTTCTTCCTTCTTCCTTCTTCCTTCCTCCTCCTCCTCCTCCTCCTCCTCCTCCTCTTCCTCCTCCTCCTCCCTGCAAACCCTACTCCCTTCTAGCACTGATGATGTTACCTAGTTAGGGTAATGAAACATATGCAAGAAAACAAGCAAGGTCAGAAAGTACCAAGGACCCCACAGTCTTCTCCTCCTCCTCCTCCTCCTCCTCCTTCTCCTCCTCCTCCTCCTCCTCCTCCTCCTCCTCCTCCTCCTCCTCCTCCTCCTCCTCCTCCTTCTCCTCGCAAACCCTACTCCCTTCTAGCACTGATGATGTTACCTAGTTAGGGTAATGAAATGTCTGCAAGAAAGCAAGAAAGCTCAGAGAGCACCAAGGACCCCTCAAATGCAGATTAGTCAACACAATAATTTCCCAATGGCTACTTATGGCTGCAAAAGGTGGATAGGAAAAGGGTGGACATCTTTGAATTATGGTGTTGGAGAGGACTTTTATGTATTGCCATGGACTGCAAAAGTGACAAGCAAAGAAGTCCTCAATCGAATCTCACCAACATATCACTCTATTGCCAAACAAAGGCTATCCTACTTTGGACCATGTCATGCGAGCTGACTCGCTCGAAAAGTCAGTCGTGCTGGGAGGGATCAGTGGAAAAAGGAGAAGGTATCTGGACAGAAAATGACAGAAAAGAACAAAATCATCTGGGCAGGCAGAAGTACTCTTAAGTTTTTAACCAAAAGAGGACGATATTGGGACTCATTGCACCTTGATTGGGTGCACAACTCTGTTCCTGGGGTATCACAGGACAGATAGACCTCGACTTGCGACCACAATTGAGCTCAACATTTCTGTTGCTAAGCGAGACAGTTGTTAAGTGAGTTTTTCCTCCCCTTTTAGATCTTTCTTGACAGAGTTGCTGCGTGAATCAGTTGCTTAGTTAGTTAACACGGTTATTCAATGAATCTGGTTTCCCCATTGATTTTGGTTGTTGGACAGATCATATGACCCTGGGAGACTGCCAGTTGCCGAGCGGCCAAATTTTGATCACGTGACCATGCTGCAAGGGTCATATGGGTGAAAAACATAAGCCGTAAGTGATTTTTTTCCTCCAGTGCCCTTGTAACTTTGAATGATCATTTAATGACGCGTATAAATCTATATACATAAAAGTGAATCAGAGCATTAGTATTTCCTATATTATTATTAACACGCTCTGATGCTAAAGAGTTCTACTCCCCCTCCCCACCTGAAAAGAAATCTCTTCCAACTACAGTTCAGCTAAGCCCAGGCTCCTTGCTGTCTCCTTCTTGCTCACGCAGCAAATGCTGTTTTGGTTTCCAAACAGCCCTCAACTCTCTCATTCCTCACCTGAAAAGAAATATGTTCCAATTGCAGTTCAGCTAAGCCATTGCCAGGCTCCTTGCTGTCTCCTTGCTCACCCAGCAAATACTGTTTCAGTTTCCAAACAGCCCTCAACTCTCTCACACACTGACAGGACGCTAGCCAGATGAATACCGATGGATGCTGGTAGGCAGAGGCACAATTTCCCCCTCCCCCTTATTTTCCTCCCCAGAAACTTGCTCAGTCGCATAGTTTCATAGTGAAGCTAGTCTTTCTATATAGATCACCTCATATCCAGGAGTACTTTTCCTGATAATCAGAATAAAGATTGGTTGTTGTTTTTTTAAGGTAATTAGGCAACAAGCTACGAGTTTGTTCAGTACCATTTATTTACAAAGTCCTTTCGTGCTGTTCCAATCATTTTGACTCTGTTCGGTGATGAGTTGGGCTCCGAACTGAATGGACAACGGAGCGATTCTTTCAGCAGCCTTAGTTAAAGCCCAGCCTTTGCAGGGGCAATAGAAAGAGGAGCCAGGATAAAAATGTGTTCTGCTGACTATGGCTATCTTTGTTCCTCCCTTGTGCTTTGCTGCTGGCTGGACTCTGGCAGCACAGAAAAGAACAGGACAAGGGGGTCTAAAGCATGGCATAAGGACATTAGCAGGGTCATGGGGGGAAAAGGGGGAAAAGCTGGAAATGACACAAAAGGGCTCTGGGATCTAATCTGGAGAAAACATCTAAAGAACGGTTGCTGGAACTGGGTAGGTCTAGTCTGATGAAAAGAAAGACTAGGGGTGGCAGGATAGCTGTGTTCCAACATCTCAGGGGCTGCCCGAAAGAAGAGGGAGTCAAGCTATTCTCCAAAGCACCTGAGGGCAGGACAAGAAGCAATGGGCGGAAACTAATCAAGGAGAGAAGCAACTTAGAACTAAGGAGAAATTTCCTGACAATTAGAACAATTGATCAGTGGAACAACTTTCTCTCCAGAAGTTGTGAATGCTCCAACACAGGAAGTTTTTAAGAAGAGGTTAGATAATCATGTGTCTGAAGTGGTGTAGGGCAGGGGTCCCCAACCGCCGGTCCGCGGACCCGGCCGCGGAAAGCCTTTACCGGCCGTGGTTGCTGGGCCGCCATCTTTTTGGTAAAAGCAATTTTCAAAAGAGATGGCGCTTGGTGAGCTTTTCCGGTAGAAAGCCATTTCTACCCGAAAAAGCTCACCAGCGCTGGCGCCGCTATTTGGAAAATCACTTCCGTGACGCCACCGGAAGTGATTTTTCGTCAAAAGATGGCGGCGCCCAGCTGACGCCGAACCGGCGCTGCGCCCAGCTGACGCGGAACCGGGCGCGGCGCGAAAAGGTTGGGGATCCCTGGTGTAGGGTTTCCTGCCTAAGCAGGGGTTGGACTAGAAGACCTCCAAGGTCCCTTCCAATTCTGCTATTCTATTCTATTCTATTCTATTCTATTCTATTCTATTCTATTCTATTCTATTTTCTATTCTATTTTCTATTCTACTCTACTCTATTCTATTCTATTCTATTCTATTCTATTCTATTCTATTCTATTCTATTCTATTCTATTCTATTCATTCTATTCTACTCTATTCTATTCTATTCTATTCTATTTTCTACTTACTCTACTCTACTCACATTCTATATTCTATTCTATTCTATTCTATTCTATTCTATTCTACCTACTCTACTCTACTCTACTCTTAACTCACTCTACTCTACTCTACTCTATTCTACTCTATTTTCTATTCTATTCTATTCTATTCTCTATTCATTCTATTTTCTATTCTACTCTACTCTACTTACTCTACTCTACATTCTATTCTATTCTATTCTATTCTATTCTATTCTATTCTATTCTATTCTATTCTATTCTATTCTATTCTATTCTATTCTACTCTATTCTACTCTATTCTATTCTATTCTTCTACTCTACTCTACTCTACTATACTCTATCTACATTCTATTCTATTCTATTCTATTCTATTCTATTCTATTCTATTCTATTCTATTCTATTCTACCTCTCTACTCTACTCTACTCTACTCTCTCTATTCTATTCTACTCATTTTCTATTCTATTCTATTCTACCTATTCTATTCTATTCTATTCTACTCTACTCTACTCTACTCTACTCTACTCTACATTCTATTCTATTCTATTCTATTCTATTCTATTCTATTCTATTCTATTCTATTCTATTCTATTCTATTCTATTCTATTCTATTCTATTCTGTTCTTATTCCATTCCATTCCATTCCATTCCATTCCATTGACTAGCGGTGACATGATATCAAAGTCCCAATATTTGAGGGGCTGCCACAAAGAAAAGAGGGCCAACCTATTCTCCAAAGCAGCGGAAGGAGAGGTTAAACATGGTGATTAATCCACCATAGCTGTTTTACACAACTAATGTAGCAAACCCTTTTGCATTACTACTCTTTTACATTTTAGTATTTAATGACTATGGGCCTCACAGTTTAAGGGTTGATATCATACTATAGTTAGGCCACATGTAACTGACAGATTGGATGCCAAATTATGATTTTAATATAGTTTTTGTCCATTATTTATTACTTTATACTAGAATTTTTGACTGGATCTTCCTTGAGTGTTTTTCTTTGTTCTGGTCTCTGGTCTTTGTATATAAGCTTGATTTGATTTGATATTTTTTTGTGTGGAAACTAACTAAGGGAAGATCCAACTCAGAACTAAGGAGAAATTTCCTGATGGGGAGAACAATTAACCAGCAGAATGATTTGCCTTCAGAAGTTGTGGAGGTTGTTAAGAAGAGACTGAACATACGATCTGAAATCGTATAGGCCCCACCAGGGGTTCCCAACCAAGGCTGCTCACACCCCCTGGGGACCCAAGACGATATTCCAGGGGATGCAAAAAGTTGGGTTTAGAAGTTTCAAAATTATGGTGTATATGCATAATTATATCAATATAATTATTTGCTTTTGAAAGGGGTGCGAGAATATATCAGAAGCTTTCTAGGGGTGTGGGGTACAGAAAAGGTTGGAAACCCCTGGGTAGGGTGTCCTGCTTGAGTTGGGGGTTGAACTAGAAGACCTCAACTCTGTAATTCTGTTATTTGGTGCAGGCAAGACTTCAGCGGCCCTACTGTGTTAAAGCCAGGCAGCTCCATTTGGCTGAAGCTGATGCTCTTGCCTTCTGAAATTTAAATATACAGTATTTCATCTCTAGGAGCAGCCCAAGGGGAAGAAAGGCAGTATTCCCATCTGTCTGTTTTATTTCTCCTCCTTCAGAGAAGTACAAATAGCTAGTTATTTTCTTTGCAGGATAGGTTTCCTGAAAGTGCTCATTCAGGGCAAAGAGAAAACTGCTGATGGCTTTTCTAGTATGTCCCTTGAGCATTTAGTGTCTAGTCTCCTGGCTTAATGCAATGATATTGATCTAGGACCACTTCTCTCTCTCTCTCTCTTTCTTTTTTAAGTGAGTGGGAGGCAATCATTAATACTGGCATTTCCTTTGAAAGGTAAACCTTTCCTTGACATTTTCTTTTTTTATGTTTAGCATTTGAAAGAGCAATAATGAACTGGAAAGGAGGATAATAATACACCTAAGGGAAGGAAAGGGCTTTATTGTCTCTATTAGCAGCCAGTTCTGAGTGGCCTTGGGAGTTCATCTCGGCTGCAATCCACTCAGTTGCTTTAGGAAATAGCGGTGTATCTTTAAATTCTCTTTCACCATTTGAAGCCTTGGCCTGATTCACAAGAAGTCTTTACAACCTGAGTGCTGTTACCTTTCCTCCTGAAACAATGGAGTGAAGGAATGATGATCTTTTTGCAGATATCTACCTAGCTCCACCTTTCTCCAGTTACCTGGACTCACCTGCCTTGAAATCTTCAGAGTCATCTCAGTGTTATGCAATGATGGTATTCTACCGGTTCGGCCCAGTTTGGCCAAACCGGTAACTCCGACAATCATCTGTGTGCAAACCGGTTCGCTCCAACGATCAGCTACTGGGCCTACCCCGGTTCTATACTGACCTTTATTTCTTGCTTTTCAAGCACAGCTGATTGCTGCGTGTCAGCTGTTGAAGACACAGGAAGAGTGCAGGATTGCAGGAGAAGGTTAGCAGCGAACCCTCTGCGTGTGTGCAAAGCATGCCCACCAAGCCACGCCTACAGAACCAGTGGTAAAAAAAATTGAAACCCGCCATTGGTGTTACGGTAGCAGTCAAAAAAGCCAACACAATCCTAGACTGAATTAATAAAGGAATAGAATCAAAATCATGGGAAGTATTAGTAGTGCTTCATAAAGCCTCATCAAGATTACACTTGGTATACTGCATCTAGTTTTGGTCACAGGATAAAAATTGAGACTCTGGAAAAAGTGCAGAGAAGAGCTACAAGGATGATTAGGGGACCGGAGGCTAAAACATATGAAGAACGGTAGCAGGAATTGGATATATCTAGTCTAGTGAAAAGGACTAGGGAGTGACATGATAGTGTTCCAATGTTTGAGGGACTGCCACAAAGAAGAGGGTGGTGGTGGTGTTCAACCTTTTTTTCCAAAGTCCCAGAAAGCAAGACAAGAAATAATGGATGGAAACTAATCAAGGAGAGAAGCACCATAGAACTAAGGAGGAATTTCCTAACAGTGAGAACAATTAACCAGAGGAATGGTTTGCCTTCAGAAGTTGTGGTCTCCATCACTGGAGGCTTTTAAGAAGAGACTGGACAGGCACTTGTCTGAAGTGGTATATGGTCTCCTGCTCAATCGGGGAGTTGGACTGGAAGACCTTCCAAGGTCCCTTCCAATTGTTAACTTTGAAAACATCCTCGTACCTCTCTTAAGCAAAGTCCTCGTATAACCCCTCCCTCTCCTTTCTATCGACGATGGGAGTTTGCCATCTAAAATTGGCTATGCAATTTTAACAGCTGTAACATATGGGATATTTTAAAGGGTAATTCTTTCTCTTAATATTTAGGAGATTAAGAATAGATGTAATTTTCCAAAATTACCATTTCCCTCCAGGCCTGCCAAATTTCTGTCCTAGTCGCAGTTGTTTGCTGACTGTGGCTCCTGGCCTGCTCCTAAAAGTTCTTCAGAGATTGTTCATCCGTGCTATAAATGTTTCCAGGCTCGATGCAGTTGCAGAGAGTTTTGTCTCCTCATTCAGCAGTGTGGTTACCTTTTGATATCTCCAGTGCTTCCTCTCCACCCCACCCCCAGCTCTGTTTTAGATAGAGATGTAGCCCAACTTAAGTAAGCTTAACTCAGTGATGGCTTTCCTATAGATCTGCCAGAGGCTTTTTCTAAATTCTGGCTCTGGTTACCAAGATATTTAGTTCTTTGCTGCAATTTCCCTAAGGCTTAGAGGCTGCCGGAAGGACTTCTTCAGGAAAATTAAAACGAAGAGCAGAGATCAAAATTAGCATTCACCAAAGGCAGAGAGTGGGGGTAAGCAGACAGGGTAGAGCCTAGGAGCCCAGGCAGATTGCTATGTCTTGTAAATTATATATTATGGAGCTGCAAACAAATCTTAGTATTCACTTTAGACATTTCTAGTTTAAAAAAACGGGGTGGGTGGGTGGGTACAATATGACGTCTATCTTCAGCATCTACCATTGATCTTCCGGAGTATGGATGAGTGGACCACTTGAGGTATTTAGTTTCTCCCTGATCAATATTGTGTTGAGCTAAAAACCTGTAATTATCCTTGCTTAAGGACATTTTCCTGCAGGGAGGCCTTACTGGAAAGTCCCTTGCAGAGGTATCCAGTAATCTTCAGGACAGCCATTCCGCTCTATTGATGAGGTCGATTGTCATTATTTATTACATTTGTTTGCTGTCCATCTTGCTGTGAGGTGACTCTGGGCAGCTTAGAATATTGTAAGCTCCTTATGGAACACTGGAACTAACATGGAAGAAACATATAGGCGGTGTGATGTTGGTGGCAATTCTGTTCATATTAACAAAGGGGGTCAAGACTCAGGCTGCCAGGATTTCTAACTAACATAGACTTTGACACTGGAAATATGTTTCTTGGCCACCTAAATCAAGCTTTCCATCCAGTCACCCCCAGAGCATTTGAGGTGACTTAAGCTTTCTCAAATCTAATACTGCAATAATCAGTTGAATCATCAAAAACATTACTAGGATCACATTTAGAACATAGAATGTCAGAGTTAAAGGGACCTTGGAGGTCTTCTAGTCCAACCCCCTGTTCAAGCAGGAGACACTATATCATTTCAGACAGGTGGCTGTCCAGTCTCTTCTTAAAAACCTCCAGTGATAGAGCACCCACATCTTCTGAAGGCAAGTTGTTCCACTGGTTGATAGTTCTCACCGTCAGAAAATTTCTCTTAGTTCTAGATTGGATCTCTCCTTGATTAGTTACCATCCATTGTTTCTTTATCTTGCCTTTTGGTACTTTGGAAAATAGGTTGACCATTTCTTCTTTTGGCAGCCCTTCAAATATTGGGATAACTACTATCATGTCACCCTTGGTCCTTCTTTATACTAGACTAGCCATACCCAATTCCTGCAACCATTCATCGTATGTTTTAGTCTCCCCTAATCATCTTTGTTGATATTCTCTGCACTTTGTTTCCAAAGTCTCAACATTATTTTTATAATGTGATCAAAACTGGATGCAGTATTCCAGGTGTGGTTTTACTAAGGCTTTATAAAGTGGGTATTACCCCCCCCCCCCCCCCCCCCCCCCCCCCCCCCCCCCCCCCCCCCCCCCCCCCCCCCCCCCCCCCCCCGTACCCCCCCCCCCCCCCCCCCCCCCCCCCCCCCCCCCCCCCCCCCCCCCCCCCCCCCCCCCCCCCCCCCCTTCACAGGATATTGATTCTATCCCTCTGTTAATGCATCCTATGGTTGCACACCTAGTGTTGCCACACACTGCTGGCTCAAATTTAAATGATTGTCCACTAGGACTCCATGATCCCTCTCACAGTTAGTGATATTGAGTCAGGTTTCACGTAATGTGTACTTTTGGTTCCCCTTTCCCAAGTATAAGACCTTACTCAGAGGTGGTATTCAGCAGGTTCTGACCAGTTCTGGAGAACCGGTAGTGGAAATTTTGAGTAGTTTGGAGAACCGGCAAATACCATCTCTGGCTAGCCCCACCCCCATCTATTCTCTGCCTCCCGAGTCCCAGCTGATTAGCTGAGTCTTGCTTTGTTGCCCTGCACAGGAGAATGGAGCTGGGGTGGAGTGGGAATGGAGATTTTATAGTATCCTTCCCCTGCTATGCACACCAAGCCACACTCACCAAGCCACGCCATGCCCACCAAGCCACACCCACAGAACTGGTAGTCAATTTTATTGAATCTCACCACTGACCTTACTGTATCTACATTGAATTTCATTTTGTTGGATAGGGCCCAGTGTTCAGGTCTGAACCTTGAGCTAATCATCTGGGATGTTGGCTATTTATTAAAAAAAAAAACTTTAAACAAACAGCAATACAATGATGGTTTCAGTCAATGGTAAGTCAGTACCTCTAGAAGTAGACCAAGCACCTAAGTGCCTGGCAGAATAAGAGGAACTGAAATAAGTAACACACAAGGGAGGAAATGGAGCTGTCCAGGTTGAATTTATCTGGGGGCACTCTGTAAGGAAAACAGTACGAAGAATGTAGCTATTACATTGGGTCATGAATCTGCCAATTGGGTATACAGATGACTTGAAGGCTCTTTCTCATATTTACCTCTTGGTAAGAGTTTGTAAGCTGACCTCCCCTCTCCTATGAAGTACTTCAAAATGATATTTCTCACAAGGGCACTAGGAAGTTGAAAATGTAATGCCTCTGTCATGCAGGTTCATTTTCAGTGTTAATGACCCCTGGATAAGAGAAAGTGTGGGAAAATGGTGTTTTGTAAGGAATGTGGGGCCCGGAGTATGGTGGGGTTCCACACCATTCTATATTTCACTCCTTCCTTATGCAGATCCATTCCTCACACTCCCTAATAATCGGGTTGGGCATTTTTGAAAGATCCAAAATGTAACAGGAGGGAGGGTGAAACTTCCGTTAGATTGAAAAGGTTGGGTTTTTTTTGGCCTCCCTCGAACTAGGAGAGAAGGCAGGGAACCTTTCTGCATGACCCCTTTTGCTTTGGATCTAACAACTCTGACGAGGCAGGCTTTGCTTGAAGTGCAACGTGGAACAACTTTGGTTATTTTTTGCATTGTTCTCCCCCTCCCTACTTTCCCCCCAAAAATAGAATTAAGAAAAAACAAGGGCTAATTCACATAACTGCAGTGACCTCCATTTCATTGCTAAAGCACACACCCCCATCAGTGGTGGGATTCATTTTTTTTTTTTTTTACTACTGGTTCTGTGGGCGTGGCTTGGTGGGCGTGGCATGGGAAAGATACTGTAAAATCTCCAGTCAGAGGTGATATTTGCTGGTTCTCTGAACTACTCAAAATGTCCACTACTGGTTCTCCAGAACTGGTCAGAACCTGCTGAATACCACCTCTGCCCCCCCATCCTTTTGTCTCCCCCTACACTCCCCACTTCTCATTTGGCTTACCAGTTGGACATCTTCCTGCCTTGGGTAAACCAGATTGTCTCCTTATTCAAGGTCAGTCATTAGCACCCTCCTTCCCTCCCCACACCCCAACCACCTTCCCTCCTGAAATTATGAAAAGCCTTGTTGTTCTTTACAAATAACTCCGGGCTCCTCACTCAGTCCAATTCAAATGGGAAGTGACTGCTAGACAAAGCTGCCTCTATGATGGACAGGCTGCTTAGCAAGTCATCTATGTTTACAGGAAGTTTGGTTCCCCCCCTCCCCCTCTCTCTCTCTTTCCCATCCCTACCTCCCCTCACCCAATCTTCCAAGCCACAGACACAATATCGAGTACTGCTGTTATTCTGCACTTTCTCTGTGGTTAGGGCTGCTTGAGCAAAGCAAAGAAGAAGAAAAAGAAGAAAGAAGAAAGAAGAAAGAAGAAAGAAGAGGAGGAGGAGGAGGAGGAGGAGGAGGAGGAGGGAGAAGGGAGAAGAAGAACGAGGAGGAGGAGGAGGAGGAGGAGGAGGAGGAGAAGGAGAAGGGGAGAGGAGAAAAGAAGAAGAAGAAGAAGAAGAAGAAGAAGAAGAAGAAGAAGAAGAAGAAGAAGAAGAAGAAGAAGAAGAAGAAGAAGAAGAAGAAGAAGAAGAAGAAGAAGAAGAAGAAGAAGAAGAAGAAGAAGAAGAAGAAGAAGAAGAAGATTTATTTGCAAAGGGCTGCTCAGATGCTAATCAGATGCCAAGTTGGTTCTGCCTGAGCAAGAATTCTGCACTGTTGCAGTGGGGACACCTATATCTTCTGTTCCAGTCAACCTCATCCGAGGGGGTGGGGCAGGACCTACCATTTAAGTAGTTTTGAATGCAGAATGGGTCACATCCTTGAAGCTGACACACCCACCCGCTGAGCCTCTGCCATTGTCCAGAGGCCCCCTTTTCACAACAGGGGAAAAGGTAATTGACAGCTGGATTGTCTAACTGGGATCCCCGCGGCTTTAAAATACTCCCAGGCCCCATCCAAACCATTGTCTATAATAGCTGTCGGAGGTGATGAGTGTAGAAGGAACTGTTCAGGAAATGGGTTTTGAGCCATCAAGTGGACAGGCCTGAGTGACTTCTCTGGCATCACAGCTGCCAGAAGCAACCCTTCAAACCTTGCCTCCAAACTATAAATCACCCCAATTTCCTGGACTATACAAGAAACAGCTGGTTATTTTTATTACCCCCATTTTTTTTCCCAATCCTCTTTTTGGTGGGGGGAGGAGGAGAAAAGAATTAAGGCCAGGAAATCATGCATGTCAAAGTTTGGCAAAAACATTTCGGGTGATTTAGCATTAAACATCCCACTCTCTCAAATAGTTTAGACCTTGGCCCATTTCCCTTGCTCTGACTTTTTATCTATTCCCTTCAATCATGTCTCCCTCTGCTGCTGTGTTGTCAATAATTCATCTGCTGTCTCCCACGCAGTGCAGGAAGTGAGCTGAGTAATTTGCAAAGAAAATTGACCACAGTTCCCTGTTTTGGAGGGATCGTATATTCCCCAAAGAGGAACTGAGCTAGTCTGGTCTTTTGATTTAGGAGCCCATAAAAGAAGCATTTGTGGAGTTCTGCAGGCTTGCATTGTTATAGCAAATGTTATGTTGCAGATACAACAAACACAGATGCTTCAACCACTGAAACCGTGCAAGCTTCAGGGACAAGCTGCTTCATCCATACTTTCTTAATTGCTAACATTTACTTTGTAAAGCTATTTTTATTTAAATTAGTGCCCTGGAATTCTAACTAGGACTATGCAGCGGCAGTAGCAATAAGAGATTTTTTTTTTAGCTGGAGGTTATTCCCAGCCTTGCTACTAAGATTCCTTAATATAAGGTGTCTGGGAATTCATTCCAGGTACATACTACAAGATTCTCAGATCCAAATCAGTTCAGAATAGCTAAATAGATTTCCCTATTGCTTCTTGGGAGCATTCATTCATTCTCATTAACAATTAAAAGGTTAGATGAATGAATGAGAGACACGGAGCTGAATAAGCAAAATGCAAGGAGGCATAATGTTTCTGGTCGCTAGGATGCATTTGGAGAAGTCAGCTCAGCAATCCATGCAAATGTATACAAGCCAGAGTAAATGTTTCAACCACTGCAGGGAATTGCATTCTGTTTTAGTGACCAGGCAGCTGTCCGATGGCATTATTTTTCCTGCAGTAGATATTTTCAAGGGTCTACTTGAAAAAGCATACCGTAGCAAAAGTTGCATTGATAAAAATCATAGAACTGCATTACTGGATTTTGTTTGCTTATTTATGCTTTGAATCAATGTATTGGCTGCTTAATGAGCAACACAACTCTAGTCAGCATCCATGTTAATGAGCAAAGAAAAGCATACACACATACATGCACACACCCCTGTGTCAAGTAACATATTTTTTTACCGTAAAACACTAAGAAGAAATCAGTGTGGGCTGAATAAAATTTTAGATCTCCCCATCGCATGAAAAATCAAACACGTCTGAAAAACACATGTCATATGAAACTATATTCCATTTAAAAAAACACGAAAAAGTTAACGCATTCTATTCAATTGAGAAGTGATAAAGTTGAATGTGAGTGGTCAAGGAAAAGGCACTTTATGCATAACAAAGAAAGCTTGATTTGTATAGTTTTTTTTTTTTTTTTAGCTAATACATATTCCAGAGTGGAACCCTCCCTCAATTAAGCTCTGGATGAATGACCATTTCTTTAATAGAAACAAATGGAATACCTACAAAGCAAGCTCTACCCTTGGACAAAACATTTGTATTCACTTATTCAGATAAATTTTTAATTCTCTGCCTTTGCATGAGGAATCTTTGGAGACCTGCAAAGAAGAAGGAAGACAAGGTCCAGGAGCTGGACTCTTGGCTGGAGTTTAAGGCCACCCAGTCTTTCCTTTGTCATGCTTGATTATATATAGCTTTGGGTAGGTCATTTGGAACTGGTAAATTGAAGGAAAGTTAAAACATCCTTTAAACCTTTGACGTGGAGCAGATCAGATGGTTCAGGACAAGATGCAGGAGTCCCAGGGTACAAGCTCCTGAGTTCTTATCCTCCTGCAATTAAAATTAGCCATGGGTGATGACAGTGGTTTACATCAGGTGGATGGCATTGGGAAAGGAAACATTAAACTTTCCTTTTGGCTTCAAGAGAGAAAAAGCTCTTTCATATTTGTCTCCTCAAGGCCTCATGATACTTCCCAGCTTCCTGATTAATCCGGAAATATCACCAAAGGGAAAAATAAACAATATCAGGAGTCCATAAATTTGTGCTTCCATTGTTCAGCTGACTCCTTCCCCATTATTCATTAATTTAATTTAAAAAGACAAAAGCCATCTCAAAGATCAGCCTGACTTTGAGGGGATTTTTTATCAATAACCATTTTCTTGGCATCACTGGGGACCAACTCTTTCCAAGACGTTTTTTTCCACCCAACTTTTCTGTCTACAACTGCAAAAATGCTCCATATCTCCCATCCAAATACTAAGCAGGCCTGAACCTGCTTAGCTTTCATGCTGAGACAAGGATGTGATGCTGCACTAGAAAAGGAAAACAAGACCAAAAAAATAAATAAATCTAACTCTCAGGCCATTTTTTTCAAAGTGGCAACTGGTTCAGGTAGATGGAGATACTGCCATACAAACAATAAGTTAGCAAGCATAATATTAGCTAAAAGTAAAGCATGCTCCAAAAACCATTTTTTTAAAAAAAAAAATCAATCAAAATCAGTTTGATGTAGTGATTAACCAGCTGACTTAGAACCCAGGAGACTTGAGTTCTAGGTCTGTCAAAAAGGTTGGATAGCTGACTTTGGGCAGTCGCAATTTCTCTGCCACCCTACCTCACAGGAGGATAAAATTATCACCATTTGCCAAATTTTTCTATCTGGGTGGCAGATTATTTTATACTCTAATAACTCATTGTGTAATCAGTTAGTCAAGAAATTTAGCATTCTCAAGCGAAATGAGATCTATGGGCAGGGTGGGCTTCAAAAATTTTAGCAACGGGTTCTCTGCCCAATTACTGGGTGGGTGTGGCCATGGTGGGTGTGGCCTAGTTGGCTTCCTGCACCACGGGGGGGCATTTTTGTCCTCTCTGGGTTCTAGAGGCTTTTTTTGAGCCTTCGGAGGCTCTCTGGAAGTCAGAAACGGGCCCATTTCTGGCCTTCCCAAACTTCCGCGAGGCCCGTTTTTTTGCCCTTCCCGAGCCTCCATGCATGCCCTGCACTTACCTAAATCCAAAACAGGCCATGTGAGGCCTCCTGGGAGGGGAGGGGCAGAGTGGGCAGGGCCAGTCAGGAGTGGGATTTGGGGGTTTTCTGAACTGCACAGAATCTTTGCTAGGGGCTCTCCTGAACCCCTGCAAACCCCCAGCAGACCACCCCTGCCTATGGCCAAGGGTGAGATTGCCCATTTCTCCATTGCAGCACTATACAGCACCCAGAATCCACTTGGATAGTGGGATAGGTGGGTAATTTAACAACCTGTTTGGCTGAACTGGTGTGATCTGGCTGAATCCCATCACTGTCTATGGCCCCAAAGGTGGAGAAGTTCATTTGCAGGGTTCTCTCCCTGTACTCCAGGCAATTTTTGTGTGTTTAAAATGCCTTCATGTCTTATGAATTCATATAAAACATGGTGCTGATATGATACTAAAAAGCACAAGCTTAAAAATATCAAAAGAATGTTGTACGCAGCCTCCAATATAGCTGGAGAAAGGGATGGGAACAGGTGTCCATTTTGGTTGCCATGATATAAAAAAGATGTTGAGACTCTAGAAAGAGTGCAGAGAAGAATAACAAAGAAGATTGGGGACTGGTGACTAAAACATAAAGAAAGGTTGCAGTAATTGGTATGTTTACTTTAATGAAAAGAAGGACTAGGGGTAACATGATAGCAGTGTTTCAATATCTAAAGGCTGCCACTAAGAGAAGGGGATCAACCTATTTTCCAAAGCACCTGAAGACAGAACAAGAACTAATGGATGGAAACTAATCAAAGACAGAACCAAACTAGAACTAAGAAGAAATTTCTTGGCAGTTAGAACAGTCAGAAGTTTCTTCCAGAAGTTGTGGTTGCTCTATCACTGAAAGTTTTTAAGAAGAGATTGGGTAAGAATTTGTCTGAGATGACATAAGGCTTCCTGCTTGAGCAGGAGGTTGGACTAGATGACCTTCAAGGTCCCTTCCAACTCTGTTACTCTATTATAACAAGTTTGAAGATAGAGATTGTTGTGACACTGATGCTGTTTTTAAGATGCCCCAAGCATACTTCTCAACAAAAATACGGTCTAAGTAGTATGATCAGAACATGAAAAGATGCATTTGCTGCTCAAAAGTATCAGACTCAAGTACTAAAGCATTCCAAAGAATAGATGGTTGATGCTAATTGTAATAAAAGGTGTGTGCATAAGTGCACCAACGTGTCTACCGTCCCTGTCTTAATGTTCCCTTTTATTCATGTCTATTTCATGTATTAATAATCATGTTTATACTTATACATATTATCAAATGCATGCTTGACAAAATAAATAAATAAAATAAAATAAATAAACTTCGAGTCTACCATCTGAAGGTATCTGAACTGAAATTAGATGCACAATTCATACATCATACAAGTTTTTAATTAATAGAATAGAATAAACAGAGTTTGAAGGGACCTTGTCGGTCATCTAGTCGAACCCACTGCACAGGCAGGAGATCCTATACCATTTCTGACAGATGGCAGTCCAGTTTCTTCTTGAAAGCTTCCAGTGATGAAGCTCCCACAATGTCTGAAGGAAAGCTGTTCCATGGGTTGATTGTTCTCACTGTCAGAAAGTTTCTCCTTATTTCTAGGTTAAATCTTTCCTTAATCCATTATTCCTTGCCTGGCCTTCAGGTGCTTTGGAAAATAACTTGACCCCTTCCTCTCTTTGTCAGCCCCTCAAATATTGGAACACTGCTATCATGTCTCCCCTGGTCCTTCTGTTCGCTAGACTAGCCATGTCCAGCTATTTATTGAATAGCTGAGTATATACATAACACTAAACTAAACCAAAAAGACTGGTTTTGTTTAATGCTGTTTGTAGACCTAGGCCAGATATTATAACCATGGAAGTTCTTCAACATTTTTATTTTTATTTATTTGATTTGTCAATCGCTTACAAGATAATAGGTATAAGTATAAACATAGTTATGAATACATGAAATGGGTACATATAAGAAAAATAAAAGAAACAATAGGACAGGGATGGTGGGCACGTTGGTGCGCTTATGCACGCCCCCTACAGACCTCTTAGGAAAGGGGTGAGGTCAATAGTAGACAGTCTAAGGTTAAAGTTTTTGGGGTTTGGGGAAGAAACCACAGAGTCAGGTAGAATATTCCAGACATTGACCACTCTGTTGCTGAAGTCGTATTTCCTGCAATCAAGTTTGGTGCGGTTAACCTTGAGTTTGTATCTATTGTGTGCTCTTGTGTTGTTATGGTTGAAGCTGAAATATTCATTGACAGGTAAGTCATTGCAATGTATGATTTTATATACCATACTTAGATCAGACCGAAAACGGTGTAATTCAAGGTTTTCTAGGTCTAGAATTTTAAGTCTGGTGGCATAAGGTATTTTCTGTGCTTAGGTAATGCAGGGGAGTGTGGAGACTGTTATGCTCAAAGTTTACAGGGTAATCTCAAACTTTTGCTTGCAATGTACCAACAGTAATTTAAAACCAGTTTCCTTGCTTTATTTTGTTACACATCAAGAAAGGAAGTTATTTTCTCACAGGAATTAGGATGCTGAAGTCTCAAAGGGGAGAAAAACGACCAAAGGTTTGCTAATTTTGTTTTGGACCCCTGGATAATAAAGCAGCACGAGGAGTGCTCCCTCTACTGGCTATACAGTAATAATGATTAATCAATAAAACTTTGATTCCTTGAAAACTTTGTTTTATTAATCAATAAAACACAGGCTTTTGGAGCTGACTCCTGATATACCCAAAGAGGAATCTACAATCAAGTGGCTTGATTAAAAATATTAACTCACCATCTAAAAAAAGCAACCTGATTGGCAATTTTTTCTTCTTTTTTAAAATGTTCTTGGCAAACAGCCTGAAAAGAGGCATTCCCGTTCATTTTTATTCAGGAGAGGAATGCCTCTTCTACACTAATTCCTGATCCACCTAACATATATATGCAAGAACTAAAAATGAAAAAAGAGAGAGATATTTTTCCACTTTCAGAATATATATTTAATTAGCTAATACAGTAAGTATTAACAGGGTAATACTTGTTTGATTTCTTTATAGTAGTTTATTTAATCAAGTGATGTGCCTAACCCATAACAAATACTTGTGCTATATATTGGAACATGATACAAGCAGATATTTATTTGTTTATGTATTAATTCATTCAGTTTATATGGTGCTCGTCTCACTGTTTGGGGTGACTCTGGGTGGATGATTTAAACAAGGCAAAACAAGCTTTTCATACTGAAACTTTTCATATTGAAATATTAACATTTGATGCAGTAGTTACATTCACAGTTGTACATTTTTATATTCAGGTTTGGGAAATTTCTTTACAGCTCAGAAATGGCTAATCCAAAGATAGGCTGCTTGTCTTGTGAGAAAGACAACCATCTTAAAAGTCTGTTAATAATACATTAAAATATATTTTTTAAAATATCCTTTTTTTTACAACCCTGTAATCTCTTAATTTGGGGTAGAGTGAGGGTAACTGGATGGAGCTGAATGTCAGGTTCCAAGAAATGCATCAATTTGCACTGAGCATTTACTGGCTGGATACCCTTCCTGATGCTTATGTGGAGTTCACAGCAGATGTTTATTCTTTGCGCCCTGATAGAACGTTTGTTGCTGTTTAGCATTGACTCTCAACTTTCAGAGTGGGAGGCGAGTGTTTTTACCACTAGGTCACCATACCGCTTGTATTAAAACCTACTTAATATTTTAAATATTAAAAGTGTCAAAACTTCTTATAAAAAGTACAGTAAATAGACACTGGCAATCTAGTAAACAACTCAAATATATATTGTTATTTTTTGACTTTTGGCATTTTGGATTACTAGTTCCAATAGCTAATACATACATAAATACTTATTTTATATTTCTGATTTCTTGAATCATAGGAAAAAAAATCATGATTAAATGTAATTGTTACTATATTTTAGAAATTACACTAAAATCCAAACTGGAGCTTTCATTGACCATGTCTCCAAATAGCCATGCCTTGCTTTTATTTTTTTCGAATATCTACCCTGAAGAAAAGTATTGTGTACAATTTTGGGCAGTTTGTAATTTTTTGTCTGAACTAATAAAAATGGAAGATATTAGGTTTTTTTCTCCCAGTTCAAATTGCCAGTGCGGTTAAAAATGACTATAAATTGACCCTGTCATCTTAATTCTACTTTTTTAAATTGCAAAATCACAAACTAGTTCCACAAAAATAAATCCTTTTAGCACATTTACACACGGTTGCAAAATAGCTAGATGCCTTAACTGTTCCTTTTGCATAATAAAACTCATATATTCGTAGATAAGCTTTAATATATTGAAACATCTTTCAGCATCTGTTTCTCCAAATAAAAGTGTGCATAAATCTCTAAGACTATCATGTTATTAATCATATAAATGTTAATAAGATAAATGCCAATAACTTTCTATTTCTCTTTTTTTCTTCTTCTAAAAATAGACTTTCTCCCCCTAATTTAACAGTTTGAAAAACAATCCAGGAAAAAATGGTAGGATTCTTATGAAGCATATCTTTATTCTTATATACAGGTTGTCATCAACATACAACAGTTCATTTAGTGACCATGTGGCTTCCCCCATTGACTTTACTTTGCAGAAGGTTGCAAATGGAGATCACATGACTCCAGAACACAGCAACCATCATAACTGTGAGTCAGTTGCCAAGCGTCTTCATTTTGATCATGTGATCATGGAGATGCTGCAAAAAACAGTCATCAGTCTTTTTTTTTCAGTGCTGTTGTAACTTGGAACAAGCCTTAAATGAACTGTTGTAAGTTGAGGGCTACCTGTATGTACTGTATAACTCAAGTCCTAATTTACAAGAATCCGCAGAAGGACTTTCTAATGTACATTGTGAATTGAATCCTACCACGTGCAAGACAGCTAGCCAAAAAGCTATAAGTAGTATCTCAAAGGTGCTTTTTCAAGGGGCAACTGGACTTTCTGGTTTTTCTTTGAAGGCATTTTACTTCTCATCCAAGAAGCTTCTTCAGAGCTGAAGAAAAGTCTTCAAAGAAAAACCAGAAAGTCCAGGTGCCTCCTGAAAAAGCATCTTGGGGACAACCATGACCTGGATGACTGATAATCTCCATAGACATTTATAAGTTCAGATGCCATCCAATCCATTGCAACAGAGACTCTTGGATCTGATTTTATGAGAAGTAAAAGAAATATCAGAGCATGTTTACAGTCAGCTACAGAGGATAATTTTTAGAATATTACATGACTTCTGGTTGTCCTTAATGTTACCGGATGTTAACCAAGAGATCTGATCTGTACCTAGATTCTAAAGATTTCCAAACAACAATAATAAATCCATGATGTCAGCTGGCTTCAAATGTGTCATGTATGATAGACGGATTATGAACAAAATACCCAAGCAAAACTCTGTGCTCTGTATTTGAGTCGTTTAAGTTCTTAAGTAAACCTAGAGCAGCAGTTTGGAATGGATCACATTTTATATCTTTAAAATGGAAGCGTTTGAGTGAAACTTCTCTTAAAGGTGAAGGTTCCCCTCACACATACATGTTAGTCATTCCTGGCTCTAGGGGGCAGTGCTTAGCTCCGTTACAAAGCTGAAGAGCCAGTGCTGTCCAAAGACGTCTCCGTGGTCATGTGGCTGGCATGACTAAATGCCGAAGTGGCATGGAATGCTGTTACCTTCCCACCAAAGTGGTCCCTATTTTTCTACTTGCATTTTTATATGCTTTCGAACTGCTAGGTTGGCAGAAGCGGGGGCAAGTAACAGGAGCTCACTCTGTTATGCGGCACCAGGGATTCAAACTGCTGAACTGCCGACCTTTCTGATCGACAAGCTCAGCGTCTTATACACTGAGCCACCGCATCCCTTATGAAACTTCTCTTAGGAGGATGCCAACATGCCAGGAAGCAATACATCTTGTTAATATAGTGTACATCAGTGTTTTCTAGACTCCAGGTGAATTATTCCAGGTGAACAAAAACTAGATGATAACTGGTTGCTTTGTTTGAGCATGCAGAAATATCTCTGAAAGGAAGAAGAAAAAGATAAGATGTGATGATCATCTGTGGTGATCACTGATGTCATCAATTTGTCTGGTAGGACATGAGCATTTTGTAAGTGGCCATGCCACTGAAGGCAGCCTTTTTTATGAACTGTTAAACTCCTTCTCATGGTAGCCATCCCATACTGTGAGAAGATCAATGACCCGTGTTCCCCAAATTCCACATAAGTCCACCAGCCTCCATACCTATTGAACTATGATTCCTCAGTGTGAGTTCCTTCAATCCTTCATGTACAATGAAGAGGAAGGAGGAGCAGACTCATACTCTACAGGAGTAATCTGGAGATTACAAGTTGCTTTCGCAAAGATTACTAACAGGAGAGGAGAGAGGCCAAGATTCCATTCGTATCTCCATCTCATCTCCTATTTCGCCTGCCCTACTGAAGCAAATAGGATTTGCCCCACAGCAGGTTCAGAGGTGAGTGAAGCAATAGGATGCGAAGAGTTGTAGGAAACAGGGTGTGAGCCTTTCATACTTGCAGTTTACAAGTCTGATCTTACTGAAATTTGCATTCTCACCGAGAAGGAGCTAATTTCCCATGTTATCAAATCGTGCCCTGGAGTCTTTTCATTTGAAACTCCTCCACTGTGTTTCCACATTGCTTCTGTCAGAGCATTCTCCAAAATGTTGTCTCTTCTGTAGTATGGTCTCCAGTCTAGTGTGTGGCTGATCCTAATGCTGACAAAATTCTGATATCTTTTTAAGGTCTCTCCCTCCTTCCATCCCATCCCATCCCATCCCATTCCTATCTATCTATCTATCTATCTATCTATCTATCTATCTATCTATCTATCTATCTATCTATCTATCTATCTATCCATCTATCTTCTATCTACCAGCTCCTTCACAACTCTGGAATGTAATCCATCTGGTCCTGATGATCTGAACTCATGTAGAGGAATTAGGCTTTGCCTTTATAGTTTTTTACATTTATATTCTACATTTATTTATGGAATGAAATAAATTACATTCGTTGTAACTTCTTTCAAAGTTTTGAGGAGTAGGTGGATAGTAGATAAACAGATAAAATGTACCTAAGAAGAGAAAAAGTAACAAAATTTGCAAGATTTGTATAAAACCCCACTCACTTCTCAGTTCATCATACCAGCAACCTCTTTGTTTTAAACTAAGATCTTCCCACATAGCATCCAGTAGTTTTATCCGTGCACCCTGAATTTTCCATCTATTCCCTCCACCCCTGCAAGATAGGAGGAGACAGTTGCTGGTGTCTCAAGTGTAAAATAAATGAGGCCCTAGTTTAAAATGAACATTATATCCTATAAATTTGCCCAGCTGGTAACTGAATTACGATTTCAGGGACTTGAGGAAGTAACACTGCAGCCTTAAGAAAAATAGATTTGTGTGCCATACAGGCCATTGACATAAGCAGAGAGTTTGCAGCCAGACTCTTAAGTAACTTCCATACCATTTATTTGTTTGTTTGTTTGTACAAGATAACACGTATAAGTATGAGCATAAATAAGACAATGGGAGTAAATACAGATGAATGGGGACAGTAAGACAGGGACGGTAGGTATGCTGGTGCGCTTATGCACAGCTCCTTTAAGGACCTCTTAAGAATAGGGTGAGGTCCATGGTAGACAGTTTGAAGTTGAAGCTGTGAGGGGTTGAGGCTGTAATAACAGAGTCAGGCAGGATGTTCCAGGCATTGACCACTCTGTTGCTGAAGTTGTATTTTTTGCAATCGAGTTTGAAGCAGTTTACTTTGAGTTTGTATTGGTTGTTTGCCCGTGTATTATTGTGACTGAAGCTGAAGAAGGCGTTGACAGGTAAGACATTGTAAGAGACAATTTTGTGGACTATGCTTAGATTGGCCCACAGGTGGCACAGTTCTAGATCCACCATTTATTCATATTTTGGGAATGGGGAACCCCCTGAAAGTTTGTAAAATTATGCGTAGCTGTCCAGTGCATTTCATTATGCATACTCCTCAAATTACAACCACAGTTTAGTCCAACATTTCTGTTGCTAAATGAGACAGTTGTCGCTCCATTCCATGACCTTTCTTCTTGCTATCATTGTTAAGCGAATCACTGCAGTTGTTAAATTAGTAACACAGTTGTTCAATGAATCTTGCTTCCCCATTGACTTTGCTTGTCTGAAGGTTGCAAAAGGGGATCATGTGACTTTGGGACATTGCAACTGTCATAAATATGCCAAGCCTCTGAATTATTTAAAATATATATTCTTATTGTTTTCATATAAGGATATTGAATACAATGTAATCGGCCATGGCACCCCAATTGCCATAAAACAGAAGTAAAAAACAAAACAACATATATGCCAATTTATATATACAAATTTTTGTACAAAAATACTTGGAAAGAGACACTGTATTATTGATAAAGGAATGTAAGTATTAGAATGATAGAGGAGTTGACAATATAAGCTAGGCAGATATGACCTTGTTGATTACCCTCACTCTGTCAAAGACCCTGGAGTTCTCATATTGAATGACCTAAGTGCCAAAGCTCACTGCAACAGTACTGCCAAAAAGTCTTTAAGAATTGTAAATTTAATTTTACGAAGCTTCTCCTCTGGTAATACTGATTTGCAAACTAGGGCATTCAAAACCTTTGCTAGACCAATACTTAAATTTAGCTCTGCTGTCTGGAATGCACACTGTTTATCAGACATAAATACAATTGAGTGAGTCCAGAAGTATTTCACCAGAAGAGTACTACATTCCTGTGTTTGCAACAGAATACCCTACACCACCAGACTTGAGATTCTAAGCTTAGACAACACTGAACTACGCCGACTAAGATTGGATTTAAGCATAGTACATAAAATAATATGTTACAATGTCTTACCTGTTAATGAATATTTCAGCTTTAACCTCAACAACACAAGAGCACACAACAGATATAAACTTAATGTAAACCACTCCAACCTTGATTGCAGGAAGTACGATTTTAGCAACAGAGTGGTCAATGTCTGGAACTCACTACCTGATTCTGTTGTCACCTGTTCAAACCGCCACTCCTTTACCCTCAAACTAACCTCTGTTGACCTCACCCCATTCCTAAGAGGTCTGTAAGAGGTGTGCATAAGCACACAATCGTGCCTACCGTCCCTGTCCTATTGTCCTCAATTATTAGTTCCTATTTCTTATATTTAAACTTATGTTTATTCTTTTTTCTAATGTATTGTAAGCTTTTGACAAAATAAATAAATAAATCTCTATCATTCTAATACTTACATTCCTCAATCAACAATACAGTGTCTCTTTCCAAGTCCCTCTCATCTGATTCTTTTGTCTTCCAACTTCTACCGCGTGTTTCTAACTATTGATAAAACCTATTCCCTGTTAAATAGTATTCTGTATCCCCTTTATCTTTTATTTTTAGTATTAAAAATAAACACCATCTGTCCATTTCCGCACACTCTAATATCTTCCTTATCGTCTCATACTCTAACGGGGTATTTTCGTTCTTCCACTGCTGTGCATATACAATTCTTGCTGCAGTCAGAACATGTAATATTAAATACATTGTCCCTTTGTCATAATCCTCTGATGTGATACCTAGTAAAAACAATTCTGGTTTGAAATTTATATGTTGTTTGGTCATTTTTTTCTTGCCACATATGTATTTGGGTCCAAAATTTCCTTGCCTTTCTACAGGTCCACCACATGTAGTAATATGTTGTTTATATTTCCAACAAGTTGGGGATGTATTTTTATACATTTTAACTAATCTTGCGGGGGCAGATGCCACCTATAGAACATTTTATAAATTTTTTCCTTATAGGATGTGGCCATTGTCCATGGCATCAATGCCTTTGTCTTGCAGGAACTTCTGACACACTCCAGCCACATGAGGTCTAGCATTGTCTTGCATTAGGAGGAACCCAGGGCCAACTGCACCAAGTCTGAGAATCTCATCTCAAAATGGCAGTCAGGCTACCTCTGGAGAACACATGGAGGACTGTGCGGCTCCCTAAAGAAATGCCACCTCACACCATTACTGACCCACTGCCAAACCGGTCATGCTGGAGGATGTTTCAGGCAACAGAACGTTCTCCACGGCGTCTCCAGACCCTGTCACGTCTGTCACATGTGCTCAGTGTGAACCTGCTTTCAGTTTCACTTGTTTTCAATGGCATTGTAAGTTCAAACAGTGACTAAATGAATGGCTGTAAGTCAAGAAACGACCTGTTTGTCAAGAAGAGCAAAGAATAGAGTTTAAAATAAGTGTGGAAATGGAGGTTTGGGTCTGCTTTAAATCACAGGCCGGAGTTCCATACCTTCACAATTAACATTTTTCCCCTGACTGTTACATCCTTTAACATGAAACCATCAAAAGATGATAAGACCTTCTAAACAATTTCCTTCCTCCTTCCTCCAAAAAATTCACTTCCAAGTGCTCTCCTTTGATGGACAGCTAAAAGCCACATAACGTACTCAGTCTGAAACTCCTGAAAGCAATTAGAAGGATTGTCTCCCATTATGTCTCTTTGATCAAAGAGATTAGTGGAAATGCCTAGTGGGTACCTTTCACTCATCTCCCTGCCAGCTTATAGTTACAGCTAAAAATGCACAGTAAACATCTGCATAATCCTCTCTCTGTCCTTTGAGCTGTGCCTGCATGAGAAATTCATTAATTTTGATTCTGTTTACTAGTTGCCTCTTTCAGAATAACAGATTAACAGAGCTGGAAGGGACCTTGGAGGTCTTCTAATCCAACTCAACTGCTCAAGCAGGAGACCCTATGCTATTCCAGACACGTGGCTCTCCAGATTCTTCTTAAAAGCCTCCACAAGAGCACCCACAACTTCTGAAGGCAAGCTGTCCCACTGGTTGATTGTCCTCACTGTCTTATTGGTGTTGTGGACCAAGTTATTGTTTCCACGCCACAAAAGCAACCGGTCTATCTCATCTCGATAGGCAGACTCATCCCTCCCGGAGATGAGTCCCACCACTGTTGTATCATCTGCAAATTTAGCAGTAGTATTACTAGCGTGAGTGGGAATGCAGTCATGCACAATAAAGAGTATGAAGTAAGGGACTCAACACGCAACCCTGTGGTGTACCAGTGTTAAGAATAAGGGCTGAAGAGGTATGATTACCTAATCTGACCCTCTGTGAACGGCCAGACAGGAAATCCATAATCCAAAGGCAGATTGTATAAGAAAGGCTAACGTCCAGAAGTTTAGACACTATGTGGAAGAATTGTGTTAAACGCAGAACTAAAACCTATAAAAAGCATCCTCACATAGCCCCACTGCTGTTCTAGATGAGTAAGAGCAGTGTGAAGAGTGATGGCTATAGCATCATCTGTAGATCTAATTCTTCTGTAACTTTAGTTTAGTTGATAGCTGCCTTGATGGGAGCTAAATTTTGAGGTGGAATTACAGCGGGGCATTCATGTTCTGTGAAAAGAAAGAATAAGGGTGACATGATAGTAGTGTTCCAATATTTGAGGGGCTGCCACAAAGAAGAGGGAGTCAAGCTATTCTCCAAAGCACCAGAAGGCAAGACAAGAACTTATTATCTTGTAAACAATTGACAAATCAAATAAATAAATAAATAAAATAAATAAATAAGAAACAAGGGATGGAAACTAATCAAGGAGAGAAGCAACCTAAGGAGAAATTTCCTGACAGTGAGAACAGTTAACCAATGGAACCTCTTGCCTTCATAAGTTGTGGGGGCTTTATCACTGGAAGCTTTTAAGAAGAGACTGGACAGCCACTTGTCTGGAATGGTAGAGGGTCTCCTGCTTGAGCAAGGGATTGGACTAGACGACCTCCAAGGTCCCTTCCAACTCTGTTATTCTGTTCTGATTTTGGTTGGTTTTTGCTTGCTTTTGCAAACAAGTGTGTGCAAAGTCAGGATTGAAAGTGGCTTTTCCTTCCAATAGTGAGTAATAGTTTCTGCTTGTAAAAGATTGCAGCAGTTAATTCTTGTACTTTAAAATGATCTCTGCACTGAGGTCCAGCAGACTATACCATTATTAAAAAGTTACTGGACAGAGCATTAAATCTGGACTAAGAAGTTTGGGATTCAAAGTTCTGCTCACCCATGGTTATTAGTGACTTCTTTTGTTTCATCACTGTTGTCTACCTCTTAAAAGCTTTGTGAAGCTGACCTGGAAAATAGCCACATACATTAGTGAGTGCTACTTGGGAAAACCAACATCACAGATTAAATTGAATTAATTGATTGATATTCATATGGATAATTTTACAATTTCCTGACTTTCTTTCACATTAACACTCCCAAAGGTGCTTTTTGAAGAGGCCAACTGGATTTTCTGGTTTTTCTTTGAAGATGTTTCACTTCTCATGCAAGAAGCTTCTTCAGCTCTCATCCAAAAAGCTTCTTCAAAGCTGAAGAAGCTTCTCGGATGAGAAGCAAAACGTCTTCAAAGAAAAATCAGAAGTCAAGTTGCCTCTTGAAAAAGCACCTTTGGGACAGCCATGACCTGGATGACTGAGAATGTCCATCGACATTCACATTAATATTATTGGTGTCCCTAAATATTTCTTTTAAACTGTTGCCCCGATTCCATCTTCAATCAGGCCACAAAGTATTTTAATGCTGAGAAATATAGCAGCTTATATACAGTTCAGTCCTTTTGATGTCTACTTTGAGGTAAAACTCAGTACAGTGAACCTATTCTCAGGTGTCGTTTTGCAGCCATTTTTACTTATGAGCAGATCAAATAAAGCAAAATGGCACTTATTTCAAAGTAGACCCAAATTATATTATTCTGTAAAAGGCACCAGACAATGTGTTGTGCAAAACTTCTCCTCAGACGCCTCTGTTCTTATGCAACCTTTTTTAAAAAACAAAGACAGTATTTGTTTATTTATTTATTTATTAGATTTATTTGCCGCTCATCTTGTCCTGATTTGTTGCATCCTAGACCGAGGGAAGACGAGGTATTTTAGAATAGGTATTTATTTAAACTACTTTCCTGTGGAATTTCAAACAAAACTGCCATCTCCCAAGCTTCTAATTGTCCTAAAATATTAAGGTTGTTTTTACTTTTTAAATTTGGAGTGCGTACTTTTCTCTGTTTTTTATCTTTCCATCCCAACAAAATGTTGGAAACAAATTGGCACAAAAGTTCTTGGGAGCCTAAATATCTGTCAGCTGATTGACAGAAAACTGAGTGAAATAAGATCCAATTTTCCACGGAGGGAGAAGCCAGCAAAAGGAAGATCGAGTTAAAAAATATGGAGTGGATCCAATGTATGGGTTGCAAGGGGGGGAGAAAAAAAATCCCAGGAGAAAGATAATATTCGAATGCATCTTTATGGAAAAAGCAGATGGACAACATCATGGAATGTTGGAGATGGCTCCATTCTAAGCCCCTCCCTCCTTCCTTGTCACATGACCCAGAATGGAATGTATGCCCCCCCCTCTCTCTGTGGTTCCTAAGGCACATATTAAAGGAAATGCACACAGATGCAGCATGGAGGAAGAGCAGAAACCCAAACCCACATGGAACACATTACTTTGTTCTTCTGAAGAAATTACAGACGTTTCCTCTAGTGCATGCTGGTAAAGAAATTGGAAAGAATTCCCAAAAGCTCTGGACTGGATCCTTTCCTTATCATGTCTTAATTGTATAGTTCTTGAAATTGAAGTAGCTTTTTGCCCACTTCATTAATACTGTTTCATGTCATCTGCACTTCTCACTTCTCTCGCCCTCCTGAAGTTGGGGCCTTCACTTTTTAATCCCTTCGTTTCAGATTACTTTAGCTTCTGTCTTAATTTAAATGCTGGAAGAACATAACAGATCGTTTCAGTGAGTGAAAGTTCTCCACTTCCCTTCCTTCCAGCTCTCAAAGCCTGCCTAACAGGCTCCGCTGGTTCTCGACCTCTTTTGGCAACCTCTTCGCTTAAGTGGAAACAGCTTAATCTGTTGCAGAAGGTGTGCTGTGGATTTGCGAAATAAAAATTCTCTCATCTCCTCTATCAGATCAGCTACTGGTTCCTTTCCAGTAATCTCTCTTTTCCTTTCTTCATCTTGTTCGAAGGTGGAAAAACAGTTGAAGAGATAGTGTGCTGGGGGTTTCTTGTAGCTGAAGTAATCCTTGATTATTCAACCATCCAAGATCTTCCCATGAAGAAGGCAACTCAAAAATCTGTAAATTAGGCCACTCCAACACCTATAATGAAATTATGAATGCAAAATGCCCAGTTTCACATGTAGTCCTTTAACAATTCACTGGGACGTTAGTTACAATCTGAAATATTTTGGCAAGGGCATCTCTAGGACAGTGGAATTTTAACGGGTAACAAATGTTGCCTCGTCTTGCTATACATACATATTTGGGTATGAACTGTATAGAACAGTGTTGGAGAACCTTTTCGGCACCGAGTGCCAAAACAGGAGCGCATGCGCTTGCATAGGTGAGCACCAGAAACCAGAGAAGCAACCCCCTGGCGCACGCACGTGGGAGTGCCAGAAAGCAGAAGAGCAGTTCCCTGGCATGCATTCATGTGCTGGGAAGCTAAGCTTCCGATTTCCAGCGTGCGCATGTACGCCGGCCACCTGGTGTTCTGATTTCTGGCATGTATGCACGTATGAAGACCACCTGGCTGGCATGTATGTGTGCGCTGGAACCCGGAAGAGCAACGGGCAATGGCTGGCATGCCCCACTTCCAGCACGCATGTCATAGGTTCGCCATCATGAGTATAGAACATAGTAGGATAGGTCAATAACTTAAAAAGTTTTTAAAAAATCTTTTCAGAGGCCATATTTGAACTGGGAAATGGCCAAAGGATAATCTTGTCCATCTCTAATAAAATGTTGACTTCTACAACGGTTGCAATTGGTGGGACATCTAGCTAACCTTGGATGATCATTAAAAAAAAAATCTAAACAGGATGAGGACTGATTAATACTTGGACAGAACAATATTGGAGATTCCAGATGGAGTAGTTAAAATACTCCACTTGGCAAAGAACTACTGTATTGTTGCCAAGGCAAGTTACCAGAAGACAGGCTGGACTTTAGGGAGTCTTTACCTCCCAGGATTTGGTAGATTACATTTGCAGAAATACAAGAGAGAAAAAAACACACAATGCAAGTCAACAAGAGGTGAGCTATCATCCTGATTCACTGGTGAAAGAAATATAGATGAACGCTGTCAAAGAGGATTAAAGAGGAAGTATCAATATTACTACAAGAGCTTTAATATGGAAAATGTTTAAATATTTGCACTCCAAATATGCATTTTAAACTTCCTTGCACTTTTAAATATGGAAAATATTTTAAAGGGCAAAGAAGAGCAACTAAGATGATTAAAGGCCTGGAGACAAAAACATATGAAGAACGGTTGCAGGATTTCGGTTTGGCTAGTCTAGAGAAAAGAAGGACGGGGGGGACACAATAGCAGTATTCCAGTACTTGAGAGGCTGCCACAAAAAAGAAGGGGTCAACCTATTTTCCAAAGCACCAGAAGGCAAGACAAGAAACAAGGGATGGGAAATAATCAAGGAGAGAAGCAACCTGGAATTAAGTAGAAACTTCTTAACAGTGAGAACAATGAATCAATGGAACATCTTGCCTTTAAAAGTTGTGAGTGCTTCATCACTGGAGGTTTTCAAGAGAAGACTGGACAGCCACCTGTCTGAAATAGTATAGGGTCTCCTGCTTGAACAGGGGGTTGGATTAGAAGACCTCCAAGGTCCCTTCCAGCTCTATTCTGATTGATTGGATTGAATGAGGGAGCATTGAGCATGGATACTGTAGAGGCAGGTCTATCATTTTCTTTGGTATATAGAAAATTCTAATGACAACTGCTCTAACTAAGACTAGTAACCTCTTGAGAGTTGGTGTTGGTTATTCTTGCCCTGTTTTGTTTCTTGTGAAAATGTTTTGTTTTTTTCCTTATCTCATTGCTGGTAAGAAGAATATTGTATTTAAACATTTGCAAAGGGGATGCAAGAATGTTTGTGGTTGCCTAATTAAGTGAATGAGATGGCCTAGAGCAGGGGTCCCCAACCACCGGTCCGCGGACCGGTACTGGTCCGTGGAACAAGTCCTACCGGGCCGCTGGCTTGCTGGGCGCCGCCATCTTTTTGATGAAAAGTGCTTCCGGTGAGCTTTTCCGGTAGAAAGCTCACCGGAAGCACGTTTTCATCAAAAAATAGCGGCGCAGCGCTTCTGGTGAGCTTTTCTGGGAGAAAGCCATTTCTACCCGGAAAAGCTCACCGAAGCTCTGGCGCCGCCATCTTTTTGATGAAAAAGTGCTTCCGGTGAGGTCACGGAAGCACTTTTTCATCAAAAAGATGGCGGCGCCCAGCTAATGCCGGTACCGGGCCACGCCATAAAAAGGTTGGGGATACCGGGCCGCGGCGTAAAAAGGTTGGGGATCACTGGCCTAGAGCATCTCTCCCATTTACACACAAACACACACAATATTTCAGAGGTGGTATTCAGCAGGTTCTGACCAGTTCTGGAGAACCGGTAGTGGAAATTTTTGAGTAGTTTGGAGAACCAACAAATACCACCTCTGACTGATAGATGGCCTGCCCCCATCTATTCTCTGCCTCCCAAGTCCCAGCTGATTGTCTGGGTCTTCTTTTGTTGCCGTGCACAGGAGAACGGAGCTGGAAAACAGATTAGTGGGGTGGGGAGGGAATGGGGATTTTGAAGAAACCTTCCCCCAGGAGTAGAGTGGGAATGGAGATTTTGCAGTATCCTTCCTGTGTCATGCCCACCAAGCCACACCCACCAAGCTACACCACGCCCACCAAGCCACACCCATAGAACCAGTAGTAAAAGGTTTTAAATCCCACCACTGTGATATTTGTATTCACAGCAGCAGAACTTTTTTCTTATATTATTTCCTACATGCAAACATTGTAGTGATTTTCCACAATAGTGTGCAGAGAAAAAAAAACATTTCCTGTGAACAACTTGCCTCTAGAAGTTGTGGGTTCTCCAACGCTGGAGGTTTTTAAATAAAAGATTGGACGACCACTTGTCTGAAATGGTATAGGGTCTCCTGTTTGAACAGTGGGCTGGACTAGAAGACCTCCAAGGTCCCTTCCAACTCTTGTGATTCTATTCTATTTGAATATCAACATTTCCTGCAGCACTGAAAGACTAAATCTTAATTTCCAGGTTTTGATCTCTAGCATTTTTTAAAGATGGTCCTGTAACCAAAATCTAAGGTGATGTTGTATGGACGTATGATCAAATTCATTGTAGGATTCACCACTGATTTTAAAAAGGTAGAAATAGGGTCTGTGCCACTTTTAAAGCAAAAGAGAGAGGTTGGTTCATTTGGCTATCATCTATTTAAAAGAGCAAGTGGGATATCTTCTGTCCTTTTTGACTGCAAATTCTTGAAGAAATTCTCTCTTGTTACTTTTTCACTTTTCAGTTTACTCCGATCTTGTATGAAAGGAAAAAGCAAGATTCTATGAAGTGTTAATGGTGTCAGTTCTAGATTAGTTGAGCTAATGATTAAACTCTGTAGAAGGCAACTTCCTTCTAAATAAATATTGTCAAATCTTATTGATCTATGCCGAAATTTGTTACATAGGGTGAATAAATGCATTGGTGGTTTTTTTTTTCTGATAATGCATTTTAATACAATGATACAATTGCACTGTATTTGGATGGCTGTTTGATTTAAAGTAATAAAATATTGTTTTATTTCAGATCAATAATTTTAACAGTCCAAATGAAGAGAGGCCACATTTTGAATCTTCAGATTCTGCTAGAATCAAATTGAATGCTTGAACTCTCCATGTTTATTAAAGGAAGATTTCAGAATAAATTATTTGTTTAATTGGAAACTCGTGTTCCAATTAATAGGTGTAGTGAGGAGTCTTGATGATGAGTGGAACACTAAGTCACCTATATAGCATATTAGAATGCTAATATACAGTGGAAAGAGTGGAGTAGAGTAAAGAAGAGAAGAGAAGAGAAGTTTCTCCCATACTTCTGATATCATCCAAAAACAGCTTCAAATTGTATAAAATCTTCTAGGTCTTGTCACTCATTATTTTGCAAGGAAGTGAGATGGCTGTAATTACCCCAGCCTATAGAGCTGGCAGTGAAATCAGCAAAATTGACCCTGGTATTACTTTTCTCAATTCAAGTATGCATGGAGAACCTTTCAAATCAATCTTGGGTGAAGTGACCAGTGACCAGCTGAAAATTATCTCACCACCTTAGTGATCAGACTGAACCAAAACCTCCCTTTTCCCAGTCTTAACACATTAACTGTTATATACTGTGTCATATCAGTAAGACATTTTTAGTGGTAATACTTTTATTTTAAGGAATTCATTTTAAAATGAATGAATATGGCCTTTGATGAAAAAAAATAAATGACCAAGGATGGCCCTCAACAAGCACCTTCTCAAATCAAGCCTGCAATTTTCATGTGGCTAAAGTGCCCTTTACTTCATGATTTAAGAGATGGATTTTAAGCAATCTAAGAATTGAATCACTGCCAAGGGGTCAAGAAATATTGGAATATAATTCGATTATGGCTAGAAGAAATAACAAAACAGAAATTTGAACCCAAAACAGAACTATTTCTATTAGGCATAATAACAGAAAAATATAATAAAAAAGTGCTACATATCTTAACAGCTGCTAGGATTTCCTACGCACAATTTTGGAAGCAGGAAAATGTACCATCAGAGGATGTTGTTATAAAAAAAAAAAATTAGACTATGCAGAAATGGACAGACCAACAATGTAATTAAGAGACAAAGAAGAGTCAATATATTATAATGTCTGGGATGCCGGGTATGAATGGTTTAAGAATAAAAAGAAATCAAAATGACAATTAGGTAAAGAACAAGAAACTATATAAATACTTATACCTATATTCATATTTATCTATATTTATATATTAAGTTGAAATTGTATAATGAAAGAAATGTGTATATAGAAAGATGATAAGGAAATGTAAAATATGTCTTGATGTTGATATAATGATGTATAAAATTTTATTTTATGTTTCTAAATTTTGAAAACTAAATAAAATGTAATGGGAAAAAAAAGAATTGAATCACTGCTTAATTCAAGGTACTCTTATTCATGAAGTCGTGCGCTGTATCTGTTCTAGTTCACTTTGTTCTATTTTTGCATTCACTGACAAAGCTCATATTTATCTTGCTAGCTTTCAAACAATGTAGCTGATTTAAAAATAAAAAGATGATCCCAACACGTCCTTCCTGTGATCAACAACTTTTGAGATATTATCTTTGTGGCTGCTATACATAGAAAAATACTAAAGAATTTCCCAAGAAACATAATTGAAACCATGAATCCATGTGCAGTAAATTCATCTTACAGATACAGTATATGATGCAGAATCAATTATATTCGATATATTAGAGAGAGGAATTGAAATGTATATATAAGCAGGGTACCCATGCTTTGCTGCGAATATGTGATTGGGCAAGTTTTTGGGTAGGAAAATAAAGGGGGAAAATTGTGCTTCTGCCTACCAGCATCCATCAGCACTCATTTGACTAGTGTCGTGTCAGTGTGTGAGAGAGCTCAGGGCTGTTTGGAAACTGAAACAGAATTTGCTGCATGAGCAAGAAGGAGACAGCAAGGAGCCTGGGCATGCCGTAGCTCAACTGCAGTTTCTTTTCAGGTGGGGAGGGGGAATAGAACTCCTTAGCATCAGACCGTGTTAACAATAATATAGGAAATATTGATGCTCTGATGGTCATTTCAAAAAATCCTTTCTTAGTGAGCACCTAGAAGCCAAGAGGAACATACGTACCAAATTTCAAGTTTGTAGGCTTTGTGGTTCTGGAGATTTTGTGATGATGCATGAGTGGCATTTCGCTTATATCTATATAGATTCCTTGGCAATAGGACTACAGTTGAACCTAAAATTTCTGTGGCTAAGTGAAACATTTGTTAAGTGAGTTTCATCCCATTTTGTGACCTCTCTTGCCACAGTGGTTAAGTGAACCACCACAGTTGTTAATTTAGTAACACGGGTGTTAAGTGAATCTGGTTTCCCCATTGGTTTTCCTTGTCAAAAGGTCACAAAAGGAGATCCCATGACACACCCCCCCCCCCCGGGGCACAGCATTGGTCATACATTATGAACCAGTTGCCAAGCATCTGAATTTTGATCACGTGACTGCGAGGATGCTGCAACGGTCATAAGTCTGAAAAACAGTAATGTCCCTTTTTTTCAGGGCCATTGTAACTTTGAATGGTCTAATTGAACTGTTGTAAACCGAGGACTCCCTGCATTTGCAGCGCTTTGCATTGTATTGTATTAGAGTGGAAAAACAAGAGTTGGAAGGGACCTTGGAGGTCTTCTAGTCCAACCCCCTGCCTAGGCAGGAAACCCTACACCACTTCAGACAAATGGTTGTCCAATCTCTTCTTAAAATCTTCCAGTGTTGGAGCATTCACAACTTCTAGAGGCAAGTTGTTCCACGGATTCCTGTCAGGAAATTTCTCCTTAGTTCTAAGTTGCTTCTCTCCTTGGTTAGTTTCCATGCATTGCTTCTTGTCCTGCTTTCAGGTGCTTTGGAGAATAGCTTGACTCCCTCTTCTTTGTGGTAGCCCCTGAGATATTGGAACACTGCTATAAAGTCATTCCTAGTCCTTCTTTTCATTAGACTAGACATATCTAGTTCGTGCAACCCTTCTTCATATTTTTTAGCCTCCAATCCCCTAATCATCTTTGTTGCTCTTCTCTGCACTTTTTCTAGAGTCTCAACACCTTTTTTACATCGTGGCGACCAAAATTGGATGCAGTATTCCATGTGTGGCCTTACCAAGGCATTATAAAGTGGTATTAACACTTCATGTGATCTTGATTCTATCCCTCTGTTTATGCAGCCTAGAACCGTGTTGGCTTTTTTGGCAGCTGCAGCACACGGCTGGCTCATATTTAAATGATTGCCCACTAGGATTCCGAGATCCCTTTCACTCCAAGATCCCTCTCACAGTATTGTATTGTATTGTATTGTATTGTATTGTATTGTATTGTATTGTATTGTATTGTATTGTATTGTATTGTATTGTATCGTATTGTATCGTATCGTATCGTATCATATTTTAATAGTATAGTATTATGTACTGTATACTATGCTATGCTATGCTATGCCATGCCATGCCATGCCATGCCATGCCATACCATACTATACTATACTATACTATTGTTGTGGTTAGCCAACAGCAGGTGCAGACAGCTGAGGAGAGCGAGGACTCAGATGAGGGGCCAGGATCATTAGGGAGTGGACTGCTGCCTTCAGTGATTGTGGGGGCTGGCAGCAGCGATGAGGAGGTTCCCGAGGAGCCTGTGCCAAGTGCGCGTGCATGTAGGGCTGCTCACAGGAAAGAGCAGCTGAAGCAGCACAGGCGACTCGGGAATAAGGCTGCAAGGTAATGGCCCCTCCTTCAAGAAGATAAAAACCAGCTGTGAATTGAACATTCTTTGCAGGAAGCAAAGACGTTTTGAAACAGCCTTGTGGACATTACAGTATCTTAAGTTGGTATTTGAAGACTCTTGTGTTGTGAAATATTTCTTATCTGTTATTCTTGGCAGACTCACACAGTTTTGGTGAAGCTTGTGCTTATCAAAGTTAGTTTTCAGCAGCCTTTTAACCGGGGATTCCTAAGAATCATTAAAAGGTTTCTGTTCCCTTTGGTTGATGTTTGTTTTATTGGAAAAGGGTTTGGGTCAGAACAACTATACTATACGTATGTAAATAATGTGGACAATACTATGTAGGAGATAATATATTAAATTAAGATAAAACCATAACAAAACACCATAATGTGGAGACATAAGGATTTGCAATGGGATAGATGTTGTAATTCGATATCAGTATGAAGTGTAGACTACATCCATGATGCTATACCAAGCCACATTCTGTGTTAACAGAAAGGCTAGAAGTCTATACACACAGAAGACAGAACTGGATATTGCATCCCCACTTCAGAAGCAGTGATTAGACTGAACACACTAATGGAGAAGGGGGAAAAGAGCAGAGTTCAAGAATAAACCTTTATATGCCACTAAAGTGTCTGGGGTGCTCACATATGCATACCTCTTGGTGATATCATCTTTATATTTCAGAAGAACTGACACTTATGGTTTTCTACTTCCACCTCATATTTTGCTTTCCAGTAAATCCACACAGGAAAGGTTTTCTTCCTCCCTCCAGAGTTCCATATGAGAACCCTTTATTTTCCCAGTCATCTAGTTTGCCAAGAAACAAATTTGCACTGGAGAACATCACTTTATTTATGGGAAGCAGATGCCATGGAGGTCCATCCTCTTTCAAACTTGTTTGAAAAGTGTCAGGCTGACCTAACCTAGCAGAGTTCATACGATCAAGGCAAACTTAGCCAAGAAGCGAAATCCTTAACCAAAACATTCATTTGGTTCATCTGAACTTCTTCTCTATAGTTTGTTCAGGTTTCTTCTTGTCAATGAAGTTAGTGGTAGATAATAAGTCATTCAGCATTGTTAGACAAAATCCACATTTTGTGGATCTTCTAATTAGATGACAACAGAAATGCAAGCTTTTCTGTTCTTTGATTTTTTCCTCGTGCTTTGGAGATAAATGTTGAGAAAGGAGATTGCTTTTAAAAATGCCCCGTCTTTTCTCTTTTGAAAGCCACATTAGGATTATTAGCAAGGCAATGGTGGGATTCACATTTTTTTTACTACTGGTTCTGTGGGCGTGGCTTGGTGGGCGTGGCAGGGGAAGGATACTGTAAAAACTCCATTCCCACCCCAGTCCTGCAAAATCCCCATTCCCTCCCCACCCCACTAACCTGCTTTCCAGCTCCATTGTCCTGTGAAGGGCAACCAAAGAAGACCCAGCCAATCAGCTGGGACTCGGGAGGCAGAGAATAGATGGGGGTGGGGCCAGTCAGAGGTGGTATTTGCTGGTTCTCCAAACTACTCAAAATTTCCGCTACTGGTTCTCCAGAACTGGTCAGAACCTGCTGAATACCACCTCTGGAGCAAGGGCTATATTTTGCCTTTTTTTTCTTTGAAGCAAAAGAAAAGACATATCAAAGAGACAAAATATCTACAACCATTTTGAGTTCATTGCACTTCTGTTTTGCTATATTTAAACAATGGAGAAATATTTGTATTCTTTTTTTAAATCCACATGCGCCCTAACGTAGAATAGGAGCAAGAATATCCTAAATGTAATTAATTCCTGGCTTAATTGGTTTTGCTTTAAAAATGGAATAAGAGAGAACAAAAGAAATGGATGATAGGAAGGATAAAATATGGGATTTATTTAAAACCTGCTTTTAGATTTTTGCCTGAGGCGCAGTTAGAGACAATGAAGTTGATTAACTATTATGGGATAGAATGAAGTGACTAACTATTATGGGATAGAATGAGGCGAACATCGAAAATAATACTTCCGTCATATGAGAATAAGGCTGCCATTTTTAGATTTGTCACTGCCTGCCTAGTCTTCCCCATTCTATTGGCAACTACCAGCTGAGCTAAATTTATATTTTATTTCTAAGATTATTTCTAGAACAGGAGTGTCAAATTCATGTGCATCACGGCAGCATCATGTGACATATTGGGAGTTTGCTAAACCGGTCATGGACATGGTCAGGGCATGACGCATCTGTCCTGTGGCCGGGAGTTTGACAGCCCTGCTTTAGAGCTAACAGTTTTTCAAATACTATAAAATAAAAATCAAGTACAACTCACAAAACCAAAGCTACATATAATTTTAGGTTAAGGTGCTGTTAAAATAGCAGTAACATTCTGTCCTATCTTTAAAGCTAGAGGATTTATTAATAACCTCAGATTCACACACCTGCCCCGAAATACATGTCTTTTTTTTTTTACTGACTACCTTCTATTTCAATGTTTTTTTCTTTTAAAAACAAAGTTAAATTTGAAATAATGTTATAGTCCAAAAACCTACCCACAAATACTTTCACACAAGTGTATTAACCTTTGGTTAAGAGGTATTAAGATTTAAGAGCTGACCAGTAGCAGTAATAGCTGCCAGATGCTGTAAGTCTGATGCAATGTTAGGCTGATGAAATGAAGGTGATTTAGCATGGCATGGGTATTGCCCTTTAAGACTGGTGATGGGTTCTATCCCTTTAAGAGGTGTTTATAAAAGGCAGCCATTAGGGGGCATGGTTCTCTCTCCTTGTGTCCAGTATTCATTGCAGAAGTTCTCCATGTTAAGAAGAAGAAAGATTGCTTGTAAGTTACTTTGCCTACCATGTATATTTCTGTATATAACTGTTGTATATAAACCACTGTTAAATGTCTATGTCTCTGTGTGCTGTGTTTTGCTCCTGGGTTGTCTTGTAATGGTAGTCATGCGGCAAATGCTCTGACAGCTTATCACTCCCTAAGTCCTTTGAAGTTTGACAACACACATCTCAAGGGTGCCCCTTTCCAATCCTTGCCCTGTGCCATCTCCATTTCATTTATTACTTGTCTTCCCCCAAGTACCATAAACCACTGGGTTCAGCTTATAGTCATTCACTCTCTTTTCTAGACATGTACTTGTCGTGATACTTACAACACATAGTTGTGGGCAACAGTTGGGTTTCAGACACAGGGGTTTTAACATACACCATTCAACTAAATTGTTTAAATAGTGTCCAGTCCCTGTGGATCCCCCTCTTGGGGCAAATATTGGCCCTACCCCAACCTTGGTATTATGGGCATGATCTAAGCCTAGATGCCCTATCAAGATCTCATTGGACTTACTAACAAAAATTGACCCAGGCAATGATGCTTACCCCTCTGATGTGATCAAAGGCAATGGGAAGCTAGCAAACGCCACACCAAACTGTCATTTGAGATTTCCAAGGTTACTGTTGCAACATTGAATCCAGCACAATCAGACTTGCAGCTGGCAATCAAAACCAGAAATCCTGGAACAATGGACGCGGTATGCCTAGATCACTAGCATTGATATCCCACTCTGTGACCAAAGGTAAGAACCAGACAAAGCCATTAGGCAAATCCCATCTCAGGTGCCAGAATTGTCCCAGAAAGCACGTGGTTCATTGCACCTAGCATGCAAAGCCAATCAAATACATGAGACAGGATATCTCTTAAATAGTTTTGTTCTTATGCTAGTAAGACCACACCTAGAAAACTGCAACCAATTTTGGTCACCATAGTACAAAAAGATGTTGAGACTTTGGAAAAAGTTCAGAGAAGATCAACTAAGATGATCAAGGCCTGGAGACTAAACATATGAAGAATGGCTGCAGGACTGGGTTTGGCTAATCTAAAGAAAAGAAGAATTAGGGGTGACATGATAGCAGTATTTCAGTATTTGAAGGGCTGCCACAAAGAAGAGCGGGTGGCATTATTCTGCAAAGCCCCAGAAGGCAGGACAAGAAATAATGGTTGGAAACTAACCAAAGAGAGAAGTAACCTGGAATTAAGGAGAAACTTCGTAACAATGAGGATAATTAACCAGTGGAACAGCTTGCCTTCAGAAATCATGGGCGCTCCATCACTGGAGGCTTTTAAGAAGAGCCTAGACAGCCACTTATTTGCAATAGTATAGGTTCTCCTGCTTGAGCAAGAGGCTGGACTAGAAGATCTCCAAGGTCTCTTCCAGCTTCTATTCTATTCTATTCTATTCTATTCTATTCTATTCTATTCTATTCTATTCTATTCTATTCTATTCTATTCTATTCTATTCTATTTCCATTCCATTCTATTTCCATTCCATTCCATTCCATTCCACTCCACTCCACTCCACTCCACTCCACTTTACTCTACTCTACTCTACTCTTCACAGAAGAAAGGCACTTGGAAATTTTGTTTCCAAGGGCTCCTTCCAAAAAATGGATGTCCAATCCTTTGCCTTGCCCAGACCAATTGAATGAAGTCTACTCGTCTTGGGATGCCAATAAAACACATAATACAGTTTTATGAAATAAAATCATGCAACAGGATTATAATTTTGTGGGGCTCCATTATTAGCTGTCTAGGACCACATGAGGCTCCTTGGCTGTGGGTTGGACATGGCTGTTGTAAAGCATTTGATTTTAAACAGCCACATTCGAAAGACCATGATATGATTAACAAATACAATTTCATGGGCAAGCACAGCTAAAACTCACCAAAAGGTTGGCCTTATTTTTATAAAGGGAAATTTGAGCTAGTTGGTGGGTACTTACAAGCAGCCGAACCAACTCCTGCCTCATTCTGTTCTAGGCAGGAGATTTCTCCTGCCTTTCATAGTTTTGAAATTTCACTGGCTGAACATTCACTTGATATGACTTTCACTGATAAGGAGCCCTTCTTTCAAGGGAAGCACGTTTGAATAAGGTCAGCCACTCAATTATCTGTTTTCCCCCTAGCAACCCATGCAGGTCAATCCTGGGTCATGCGTAACAATCCTCTATTTTAATTTTATTTGTCCCCCATTCCTTCACACTCTCTGTCAAATCCATACCTTGTGCTCCCATCGCTAATGTTATTTTGTTTTTTGATTTGTATCCCTCAAGACAGAGCACCCAATCCTCCCCTTTCTCCAAACAAAGGTCCGTGAGATATGTTGGGATGAGAGAGAGAAAGAGAGAGAGAGGGAGGGAGGGAGGGAGAGACACACACAGAGAGAGACAGAGACACACACACAGACACACAGAGAGAGAGACAGAGAGAGAAACAGAGAGAGAGAGAGAGAGACAGAGACAGAGACAGAGACATACACACACAGAGAGAGACATACACACACAGAGACAGAGAGACAGACAGACAGACACACACACACACACACAGAGAGAGACAGAGACAGACAGACAGACAGAGAAAGAGACAGGCACACAGAGATAGAGAGACACAGACACACAGACACACAGAGACACACACACACACACATACAGACAGAGAAACACACAGAGAGACAGAGACAGAGAGAGACACGGAGACAGAGAGACACAGACACACAAACACACAAACACAGAGAGACAGAGACAGAGAGACACACATACAGAGAGAGAGAGAGAGAGAGAGAGAGAGAAAAGCTGAGGTTCTAAGACTGGAGATGGAGTAGAACTTGAGTCTCATCACTAATCTACCACCTTTACTATTATACCACACAGATTGTCCAAATAAACCGGTTGGTTAGCTTTTCATTGGTTCAGGCAATGTGTCAGCCAAATGCCCAGAGACATCACAGTGAGATCCAATCAAGTCCAGTTCTTCATTCCTTACACCTAATAGATAAAATCTCCCCAGACCAAACACTAGCCAACACTGGCAATAGCACCACAGCTTCCCAAGGATGAGCAAGCATCTTCTAACCTAACTGACACACTGTGGGAGATTCTAGGGTGTGGTTACCCTCAACGTTTTCCCTCCCTCCTCCATCCAGTTTCTTGTTTTGGGCCCCTCTTTGGAATGTGCTTGCTCATCCTAGGGAAGCTGTGGTGCTATTGCCAACATTTCCCCCACCCCTTTCCCAGCTGCACATTCCATCCCAGGCAATTTAGTAATTAAATTTATCTGTAAAGCCCAGTGTGGCTCAGCATCTTGGATACATTTTAGAACCAAGTTGAATCTGTCTGTTCGCCCAATAAGAGCTGGGAGATACGTTTTGCTAAAGATCCCACCTTTTCCTTACTATATTTCCAAAACCAAAAGAAAAAGAAAAAAAAGAAAGCACAACAAAACAAACATTTGAGCTAGTTGGTGGGTAACTTATGTATTCTGATTTCAAGCAGCCCAGCCAACTCCTACCCCATTCTGTTCTAGGCAGGAGATTTCTCAGGTAAGATTTTTTTTGGGGGGCGGAAATGAAGATCTCAAAGAGAGACACACCTAATTGAATTGATTATAAATGATGGCTTTGTTTTTAAACCTATTATTCTATACATTATTAAATCATATATGTAGGAGATATGCATATATGACCAGGCTGGTCCTGAAGATGGGGTCAAATGCATCATCAGTTTGGAATCTCTATTTCCCCAGAAGGGACATAAGTCCAGCCTCCCTTAAAGTCCATTGATTCTTATCAGGTGCCAATTTGCCTTGACCATTAATAGTTTAGATTCTTGGAGTAGTGCGGTGGCCTAGAGGTGGAGTTCTCTCCTCACCGTCAGGAGGCTGTGAGTTCAATCCTAGGTAGAGGCAGATATTTCTCTCTCTGGACACACTGAGAATATATCTGCTGAACAAAACTCCGCATTGGTGATAGGAATGGCATCCAGCCATTAAGACACTCTGCTAGCTCCATTCAGTTGCTCAGACTCCACCCCCGCAAGGGATTATGGGGTCATTAAAAGAAGATGATTAGTAGATCAGATTCTTGTGTTTAGGTAGCAGGGCTTTTGAACTCTATCCAGGCTCCTTGTTTCTTGCACCTGACATTATAAATTGAAATAATGCCACAAAAATAACAAATAAGTCCATCTAGCTTGCTTAGATCTTTCTTTAACTTAAATTGGAATTAAATGCCATCAATCAAATAACGGTACAGGATTATTCCCTACATTTAACTGTTTTCTGCTTTTCTCTCATTACAAATTTGAATTTGGTGTCAACTTTTATAATGGCTCTGGAAATAGCAGTGGAGGCTTCCAGAAAGATGGTTGCTGTATCCCTTTTCAGGCCCTCCATGAAACTTTCTTAACCTAACATAGAGAAATAAGGGTTTGATGAGGGTTGCTAAACTAAAAGAAAATGGAAGAAGCAGACCTGGCACTGTAACATCGTAATTTAAAGTTATGGCGAGGGAAGCAGAATAATGGCCAATCCAAGCATACTTTTTAAAAAAGCCATCATAAATAAAAATGGAAAGTGTAGCTATTTGCGAAATCAAATCTTGTACTGTTTAATGTTTTGTCGACATAGCTGTAGCCGAGTGGATTTATAAATTCCATTTATTTTACAAGAGAAAATACTTGCGGTGAAGAAAGAGAAGTTGATTGAACTAAAAGTGAAGTAAACATCCTTCTGGAAAGAAATATGGATTATCAATCTATTTTTTTTTTTTTTTTGGAAAAATACTTTATTAGTTTTACCTTTAAAAGAACAACACAACTACACATTATGTACAACAAAAAGAAAAATAGGCCTTGGCATAGACCAAGAGGGAGAGAGAGGAAAGCCTAAGAGAGGGGAAAGGGAAGAGTAAGGGAGGGGAAGAATAGAGTAGGGAAAATAGTTAAAATAAAACCATATTTTGTGACTGTCTGTAAGATCCTTTCTTCTTCAAAAGTATCATCGGCGGTGCTTTTCTTTATCTCTGCTTCGGAGGCCCTCGCCATCATTTTCCTAGAGATGATCTATCTTTGGTTTAGCCAATTATACAAAGGATTCCAATTGTTGTAATATGATGAGGATTCTTTATTTTTTAGTGCTTGGGTTAGTTTGTCCATTTCGGCGCATTGTAAAATTTTCTGAATAACCATATGTTCAGAGGGAATGGAAGATAATTTCCAGCACTGGGCAAATGCCAGTCTGGCTGCGGTTAAGATATGAATTACAATATACTTCGATTTTTTGGGTATTTGTTTATCGAAAATTCCTAGAAGGAAGGACTCTGGTTTGTACTCTATTTGTTCCTTGGTTATTTCCTCTAGCCAGCGCCTAATTTTTTGCCAGTACTTCTGGGTTTCCTTGCACGACCACCACAAATGGAAGAAGGTACCTTCTATGCTTTGACATTTCCAACAATTGGGGCTCGTGTTGGGGTGCATCTTCGCCAATCTCGAAGGGGGCAGGTGCCATCTATAAAACATTTTATATGTTTTCTTTATAAGCTGCTGATTTCGTGATCTTAATGTTCCTGTTCCAGATCCTTTCCCATTCTACTAGCGTAATGCTCCGTCCCACGCTTCTGCTCCACGCAATCATATTTCCTTTGACAATTTCTTGTTCTAATTCAGTTTCTAATAAATGTTTGTAAAATTTAGATATATTTTTTTTGCTCGGTCCTAATAGAATTTTGTCTAAAGTCTGTAATTTATTGTAGATTCCAAATTCCTTAATATCTTGTTTATATCTACTATGAATTTGAAGGTACACCCACTGATCAATTTTAAATCCTCGCTCTTGTAATTTTGTCGGGTTTTCAATTTTCCTTGTGGGTCTAATAAATTTTCGTACTTAATCATTTTAGTTATATCCAAATTATTAGGGTGTACTATCGCCCATTGGAGATAGCCAAATCGGTATTTTTAGATAAAGTTTTTTACGTACTTTTTTCCAATTGGTTAATAGAGAGTCCCTGATAAGATGCCTATGGAAATATGATTGCCTGGGTTTCCCAGTTTCCCACAGAAAGGCATGCCATCCTTTCTGCATATCGTGGCCTTCTAATATTAGTGTTCTTTTGTTAGTTAAATTCACCCATTCCTTTATCCATAGTAGGTTGGCTGCCTTGTAATATACTTCCCAGTTTGGCAGGCCTAACCCTCCTCTGCTTTTCAAATCTTGTAGGGCTTTTACATTAATCCTAGCTTTTTTCCCTGCCAAATAAATTTCAGTGTTATCTTGTTTAATTCCGTAAAAAAATTTTTATTTAATTTGATTGGAATTGTCTGGAATAGATATAGAAATTTTGGCAGAATATTCATCTTAATCAGAGCAATCCTGCCCAATAAGGAAAGTTGTAATGTACTCCAGGAATCTAAATCTTTCTTGGATTGTTGGAGAAGTTTGTCATAGTTGTTTTCTTTTAATGATTTGCTTTGTGGAGTAAGCCAAATTCCTAAGTATTTAATTTTTTTTGTCACCTGTATTCCCATTATTGTCTCTAGTTCTTTATTCTGGTCTCCTGTTAAATTTTTTAGACATTAATTTCGTTTTACCCCTATTAATTTTAAATCCTGCGACTTCTCCAAATCGTTCTAGTTCTTCTAATAAGTTATGTCCTTTTTCTATAGGCTCCTCCAGAAAAAAACCAAATCATCAGCGAAGGCTTGTACTTTGTACTCTTCTGATTTAATCCTCAGTCCTCTAATTCTCGAATTTTGCCTAATATACGTCAAAAGAGATTCTAGGCTAATATGAAAAGCAGAGGAGAGAGAGGGCAACCCTGTCTGACCCCTTTTTCTATTTTTATCGGGTCAGTTTGTTCCCCATTTATTAGAATATTTGCCTGTTGGGTATGGTAAATTGTAGTGACGACGTTTTCGAATCTAGTGCCAAGGTTCATATTATATATTTTTTGAATTAAAAAATGCCAATTTAAATTGTCGAATGCTTTTTCAGCGTCCAAAAACATAAAAGCAAATTGTTTTTCCGGATGGGCTTCGTAGTATTCTGAAATGTCTATCACTGTTCTTAGATTATTCTTAATTTGTTGAAATGGGAGAAATCCATTTTGATCTTCATGGATATGTGTGTTTAGAACCTGTTTTAGTCTATTAGCTATTATAGAAGAGAATAGTTTGTAATCTGCATTCAGGAGCGAGATTGGTCTATAATTATTAATAAGTCTATGGTCTAGGTCCTCCTTCGGGATCAGCGAAATTAAGGCTCCCCTCCACGAGTCCGGCATCTTGGCTACTAGGAGTACCTCATTGAATACTTCCAGCATCAGTGGTCCAATTTGTTCTATAATTGTTTTGTAAAGTTCTACAGGTATCCCGTCCGGTCCTGGCGCTTTATTGTTACTTTGATTCTCTATTGCTGACTTCAGTTCGGACCATGTTATATTTTTGTTTAATAATTCTATCTCTTCCTCTCCAATTGCTTTTTCATTTGCTTCCTCTAGATATTTCATTATTTTGTCCTCACAAACGTCTTCCTTTTTGTATAATTTCCTGAAGTATTTAAAAGTGATCTCTTTTTTTCTTCTCTATCTCCTCTTGCAAATTGCCCTCTCGTCCATTAATTGGTGTATCAATCTTTTTCTTTCATTTTCTTAAGTTTGTGGGCTAACCATCTCCCTGGCTTGTTTGCGTGCTCAAAATAAATTTGTTTAGTCATTTTCAGACTACTCTCTAATTTTTCTTGTTCTAATAAATTTAGATTGTGTTTAGTTGTTATTAACTGATTCTGTATTCTTTGATTTTTGGGGTTCTTTTGTAGTTGGGTTTCTAAATCCTTAATTTCTTGTTGTAAGTTACTTTGTTGGGCATACTTTCTTTTATTTCTCATAGCATTGTAAGAGATAGTTGTTCCTCTTATAAATGCCTTCATTGTGTCCCATATATTTTGTTTCAAGTTAGATCATTATTATTTTCTTTTAAGAAGAAGTTCAGTTCTTCTTTCAATTTATTAGTGTATTCTTCTTCTTTTATTAAGTGAGTGTTAAGAGTCCATCTTCTTTTTGGTTTTCTTCTACCTCTCCAGGTTATTTGAATTGGGTTGTGATCAGCCCAGTCGTTTGGTAAAATTTCGCTATCTTTGATTTCATTAATTAATTCACCATTTATCCAAGCCATATCTATTCTTGTCCAAATTTTGTGTGGGTTAGAGTAAAAGGTAAACTGTTCTTTTTTTGGGTTTAGTTTTCTCCAAATATCTACCAGATTCAGTTCGTACATCATATCCTTACATGGCTTCGAAAATTCTCTTTTTCCTTTTTTATTCTTACTCATGTTACTATGATCCTTCCGGTAGTCAGCAATAGAGTTAAAATCGCCAATCAGAAAAATATTGCCATTTCCGAAATCTATTATTTTTTGGTGAAGATGTTTGAAAAATTTATCTTGATCATCATTTGGGGCATAGATTACTACCAGTAAAAATGTAATGCCATTAATTGAAGTTTGTACCACCAGGGTTCTTCCTTCAGGATCCGCCCAGATTAACTCCGCTTTTAAATCATCTCTCACATATATTGCAATACCTTTCTTTTTGTGCTCATCTGCTGGTGCTGTGAATAATTTTCCCAGTTTCGGACAATCTAGAAATTTCTCCTCACTTTTCCTAATGTGTGTTTCTTGTATGCAAACTATATCAACGTTTTGTTTTATTAGTTTATTTAGAATCCTCTTCCTTTTAGCTCTTGAATTTAGGCCGTTTATGTTGATGGAAAGGATTTTACTTCCTTCCTCCATTTACTTAAGTCTGCCTCGCTTTTTTGTCTCGTAATTATACGGCTCTCTTCTTGTAGGAGGTATGGGGATGTTTCTACTCTTTCTTGTTGTAAGTTGTCTTTTCCTTGAGTTTGGACGGGTCTTTCTTCCTTGTTCCTATGGCGGTTCCGATCTTCCTGCATGTTCCCTTGGGTTTCCTCCTTAGTGTGTTGATCCTCCGTGGTGGTTAGTTGTTCTAGAAAGTCTTGTGCTTGTTCTATTGAATCTATTTTAATTTTCCTTCCCTTCCACCATATTAGCATCCCTTCTGGAATTTGCCATTTAAATGAAATTCCTTTTTATTTAAGTGGTTAGCTAAAAATTTATATTCTTGCCTTAAGGCCCTCACTTTTCTCGGAATCTGCTTGAGAACTATGATCTCTTTGCCCATATATAATACTCTCTCATCTCTGGCCATTCTAAGTATTAGGTCTCTCACGTATCTTCTTGAAAAGCGGATATGGATCTCCCTTGGGCACTTGTGACGCCTTGCGTAACTGGTATTCACCCTATAGACTTCGTCGAATTCTTTGAGTAAGTCATCTTTTTCTTTTCCAACTAGATCAGCCAACAAACCTGCCATTAATTGCGCTAGTTCTTCATTTTTGGATTCCTCCACGTTTTAGAACCTTAGGTATGCCGCTGCTCTGTCCATCTCAAGTTGGACCAAGGAATCTTCCATTTCTCTATTAATACTTTTAAAGCCTTCTTCAGTCCTTTCTAGGTTCCTCTCTGCTCGTTCTGTCCTCCTTTCTATTTCTTTTATTTTTATTTCAGTTCTTTCCATAGCCAATTGCATTGTCCCCACCTTATCTTCGACTTTTTGTATATCTGCTCTCATCTCCTCTTTTAATTTCCCCATTTCTTCCTTCAGTTCGCAAATATCAGCTCTGGTCTCATTGTGATTCCTAATCATAATCTCCTGCATTCTAGACATTGACTCTTGCAGGGATAATAGTGTCGCTTGCAGATTGGCATTAGTGACGGTCGGTTGTTTTTCTCCTGTCAAGGTCTCTTCTATAGTTTTCTGCGTTGTTGGGGAGGCAGTTGCCAAAGTTGTCGTCAAGGTCTGGGTGTTCTTCCTTCCGTTTTCAGGGCTGTAGTTGTTGTGGAAGTCATCTCTGATAAGATTTGTTTTTGCAATTGGATAATGTTAAGAATATTTTCCCAAATCACCATTCGATGTAATAGCCCTTTAAATGTGATTGCAAGTCTATTTACTAAGCTTACACACCAAGTTGTTTTAGATCTCTTTCTTCGACCCAATTTGTCGCTTAGGCAGTTTAAATTCCAATTCAATAAAGTGTTATCACATACTATAAAAAGAATATTATCAAATATTATATATTAAGTATTATATATTGTTCTCTATACTAAGTTCATATACCAAAATTCATTAATTATATTTAACCCCTAATAAATCAATATCATATCAAATCAAACTTATTTACAGCTAACAAACAACTCTGAAATTTCTCACTCTATATATACCTTTGTCCTATAATGTAATTAATATTCAAGGTTCCAGTTAATCTAAGTCAACCCAATTTAACAGACCTTCCAATTTTTGTATATTCAAAAGACTCTAATCAGTAAACCCTAATAACAATAATAAGCAGTTTGCCTTTACATCTATATTTATAATTGTTATAGAAAGAAAGGAAAGACTAAGAGAGAAAGGGAGAAAGAAAGGGTGCGGGAAGAGAAGGGTCTTTTAGATTTCAGGGAATCACTAGACATGTATCTGTGGGACTAGTTCCATAGAAAAACAAGTCTGAGTTGGGGCTGGTGTTACAGTCTTATAGCCTTTCTTCCTGGGCGCACCGAAGGAGCAGAGGGAGGAAGTGCTGACTAATTGCTGTCAGCACTCAGCATTCAGTCTTTACCAGTCTTTACCAGGATTCCGTCTGTCTCTTCCTTCTTCTTCTTCCCTCTTCTTCCTTTCTGTCAGCAATTGTCAGTCCACAATCACTTTGAGTGTCCGCCTCAAATCGATCCCTTTTAGAAATCAGTTTTGTAGGCAGTGTAGCTATAAGGAAGAGGACCTTACATATAAAAGTCAGTGCGTCACTATCTCGCCCTCTGCAGCTCGTTCTGCCCTCCTTCGCAGCTATAGTTCTCCCCTAGTCTTCTAGTCTTCTCAGGCGCTGATCCCAGATGGCAATCCACTCCCGAGCTTCTTAAAGATCCCACCGCCTACCTCTCTCCTCGACAATCTTCTTCCAAACGCTCCAATCCACACTTTCATGTTAAGTGTTGAGCCATTCTGTCTGCATTAATCCCCCTTTCACTTTTCGAATCGCTTTTCTAGCCGCTTGTCTCCAGCTTTCCCCCACTGTTACTCACAATGAAAGAGGGAGAGTCAGACCAATCTCACTCACGGCTTTTGTAGTCCTTCTGCCCTTTTCAGCTCGGATCTTTCAGGCTGTCACTTTTCGCTTCGTCAGTTCAGTGACAGACGGACTTTGGAGCCGCCATTAGCTGGCGGCTGGCTCAATCGCGCTGGTCTTAGAGGCTCTTCCTTCGTTGCTGGGGAGTTGCCTTCCCCCAAACAGCAACCCGGGGGTCCTCTTTCCTGACACGAAGCTCTACGGGTTTCGTGTATCCACTGGGGATCCCTCCAAACGCGAGAAGAGGTGATCGAAAGCCACAGCTGGGCTTCTCCACCTCTGGACGTCCCTGTCCTGCCACCGGAAGTCCCTGGATTATCAATCTATTTTTAAAGGGGATGTTTTCATCCTTCGGCACAGCAAACAATCACTAATTTATGCATCCGGAGTTATGATCTTTTTCTATAAAAGATCATTTTTGTAGAAAAAAAATGCAACACTAATTTGAAACATTTGATGTTAGTCTTAGGGAAGAATTGAAGCTTCTTTGAACTCCTGAACATTTTACTGAGACAGCCCTTTATTTATGATACTTTGCTCAGTGTTTCCATTATATTCTCCTTTTTCTCCATGGATTTATAACTTAGCTATCGGAGTTTATTCTAGACTAACATCTGGCAACTTTCTTCTGGTTGCAAAGGGCGATAAGTGAAGACTGAGATCCAGAAAGTGTTGTATATCAGGAAGAGACAAAGGGTGACTGAGGTTCCCTGAGGCACTACAGATACTTTCTCCTATAATAGTAAAAACAAAGCTAAAATCTCCCTTGAGCAAAACTCTTAGTAACGCCATGAGTACATACATGTAGTTTTCCTGGCAACAGTAGGACAGTGGATTGTCATTGCCTTTTCTAGGATGTATTTTCAACTTCCCAGTCTAGCCTCCAGCTTGGATTTCCTGGTACTTTTCCATTCAGAATATATGTGTGTCTCTGTGTGTGTCTGTGTGTGTGTCTGTGTGTCTGTGTGTTTGTGTGTGTGTATGTGTGTATATATGTGTGTGTCTCTGTGTGCATAGTATTTATATGTGTGTGTCTGTGTCTGTGTGTTTGTGTGTGTGTGTGTGTATGTGTGTACATATGTGTGTTTATATATGTGTGTGTATATATGTGTGTCTGTGTGTGTATATATGTATGTGTGTATATATATGTGTGTATATATATGTGTGTATATGTATATGTATATGTATATGTATATGTATATGTATATGTATATGTATATGTATATGTATATATATATGTATATATATATATATGTATATATATATATATATATATATATATATATATATATATATTTGTTTTCTGAGGTTCTCGGTATTTGTATGTGGATCTTTGGTTATTCGGTTTTCTCCGCGTAAGATTCAAAGTATCTAGGCAACGCCGGCGAGGTCCCACTCGCCATCTTCAGGCTGGTGCTTTCGGCTTAGTGCCAGCGCAAGCAGTGTGTGACCGGAGCTGCCATCTCTCTATATATACAAGTGGTGGGGGATGGTGTGCTGGGCTGGTTGGCTGTGCTGCAGCCTCTTGATTGGTTGATGGAGTTGATGTTGGTATAATGGGCTGTGTAATGGCCTTTTGTTGTAGAGATATCCTGGATCTTGTGCTGTCATCTCCTGGGTCGTTAGCCTCTTGGGTTTTAACGGCTTGGGTAATGGGTTGTGTGATGGGCTTGTGAGTTCTTTTGTTGTGGTATCCTGGGTCTTGCGTTGTAATCTCCTGGGTCGTTTGTGTTTTGATCTCTTTTCCATTAGCCTCCTGTGTAGTAACAGCTTGGGTAATGGGTTGTGTGATGACCTTGTGAGATTTATTGCTGTGGTATCCTTGGTCTTGTGCTGTGATATCCTGGGTCATTTGCTGTGTTGTGACTTCTTGAGTTCTTGAGGTGTAATTTCTAGAGTTTTCTGATGTGATGTCCTGAGCGGGTGGCTGTGATGTAGCATTTTGGGTTTTTAATATGGCTTTGAGTTTGGGGTCTGGGTCTGTGTTCGTTTGGCTTCGAGTTCGTGGTCGTGCCACATCTTCATGGTGGGGGTCAGTTCGCTTCATGTATGGTTCAGAGGAGTTTGAAGTGGGTAGTGATGCAGCTGCAGTGCGGCTTCTGGTCTGTGGTCGTGTCTCATCTTCTGTGTGGGTGTGAGTCTGATTTTTACGTGGAAGTGTGGTGGTGGCATCTTGTGTGGCCCTCATGGGTGTGGGTCTGGTGTCATTTATCATGTTGGGTACTCGTCTGTTCATGAGGGCGGGTTTCCAAATGGCTGGTAAGCGGGAGGTGTCATCTCTTTTATTCATGCTGTGTGGGCGTTTTTCTATCTCTATGGCTTCTCTGATTATTCTGCTGCTGTGGTGTTCAGTTTGGGCGATAGTTCTGGTATTTTTAAAGTCAATCTCATGTCCTGTGGCTTTGAGGTGTTGGACCAGGGAAGAGGTTGGTTCTTCTTTTTTGATTGAGTTCTTATGTTCTTCAACGCGTGCACTTATTCTTCTGTTACATACATTGGACAAACTAACTGACCCCCACCATGAAGATGTGGCACGACCACGAACTCGAAGCCAAACGAACACAGACCCAGACCCCAAACTCAAAGCCATATTAAAAACCCAAAATGCTACATCACAGCCACCCGCTCAGGACATCACATCAGAAAACTCAAGAAATTACACCTCAAGAACTCAAGAAGTCACAACACAGCAAATGACCCAGGATATCACAGCACAAGACCAAGGATACCACAGCAATAAATCTCACAAGGTCATCACACAACCCATTACCCAAGCTGTTACTACACAGAAGGCTAATGGAAAAGAGATCAAAACACAAACGACCCAGGAGATTACAACGCAAGACCCAGGATACCACAACAAAAGAACTCACAAGCCCATCACACAACCCATTACCCAAGCCGTTAAAACACAAGAGGCTAACGACCCAGGAGATGACAGCACAAGATCCAGGATATCTCTACAACAAAAGGCCATTACACAGCCCATTATACCAACATCAACTCCATCAACCAATCAAGAGGCTGCAGCACAGCCAACCAGCCCAGCACACCATCCCCCACCACTTGTATATAGAGAGATGGCAGCTCCGGTCACACACTGCTTGCACTGGCACTAAGCCGAGCACCAGCCTGAAGATGGCGAGTGGGACCTCGCCGAAACGCTGCCTAGATACTTTGAATCTTACGCGGAGAAAACCCGAATAACCAAAGATCCACATACAAATACCATGAGAACCTCAGAAAACATATATATATATATATATATATATATATATATATATATATATATATATATATATATATATATATATATATATATATATATATATATATATATATATATATCCTTCAGCTTTGTTCGGTATTTTCCCACATCATTATAGTTGTGCTTTTAAAGTTGTAGCAACGTTTCAGCAGAATCTCATCTGCCATCATCAGGCTTCTGTATTGTATATATATATATATGGCCTTCAGCTTTGTTCGGGTATTTTCCCACGTCATTATAGTTGTGCTTTTAAAGTTGTAGCAACGTTTCAGCAGAATCTCATCTGCCATCATCAGGCTTCTGTATTGTGTCCGTCTGTGAGTCAGACTTTTACAGTGGTTGCAGATTTAAATTTGGGGCAGCCTATTGCTGTGCCAGAATGGTTTTTTCTTCATCCTGATTGGTTGGGAGTCTTGGTCTGTGTTTATTGGTCTCGGAGTTTGCTGTGTTCTGCTTGATTGGTGTCTCTAATATCTTCTGTCTGTTTTTTGGCTCTTTTTGTATCTTGATTGGCTGGCAGCATTGTGTTACTTTATTGGAGGTCTTTAATGCAGCTTGGCTTCGGGTAAATGGACGGCTATCATTAGTTAGGAAGCTGGGTTTCATCTGGGTGCCTGGTTGGGATGTGTTTGAGCTGGAGGTATCAGGGGGGATCTGTTTGTGCCCAGGTGTTTGCCTGGCTTGTGGTGTGGAGATTTTTTTGTTTGTGAGTGCAGGCTTCGTACAACTTTAAAAGCACAACTATAATGACGTGGAAAATACCCGAACAAAGCTGAAGGCCATATATATATATATATATATATATATATATATATATATATATATATATATATATATATATATATACACATACATATATACATATATACATATATACATATATACATATATACACATACACATACACATACACATATACATATACACATACACATACACATACACATACACATACACATACACATACACATACACATACACATACACATACACATACACATACACATACACATACACATACACATATATATATATATATATATATATATATATATATATATATATATATATATATATATATATAGTTTTATTATAGTTTTATTAGTTTATAATATAACATACAAAGAGAATACAAAAGCAAATACTAGGGAAATTAGGGAGGGAAGTGAATAGTGGGGGAAAGAAAAGGAAAAGCAAAAAACCAAAAGGCATTCACTTCCGACTCCTTTGGTGCATTTGAATAAGGCATTAACATCTACCCTCAACTTTTTTACTGTTTCATAATAATAGAAACTAGCCATTTTAGTAATAAAAAATCTATCTAATTGGTAAAACCCAAGGTCAACATTTCATCTTTTTCCACCTCAAGCACAAAGTCCAGAAGTGGTTTCCAAGTTGAAGTCAAGGTATTTGTGGTGTTTTTTTTTCTTTAATCAGAGCAGTCAATTTAGCCATCTCTGCTAACTCCATCAGTTTTTGCAGCCATTCAGCCATTGTGGGGGTTGAGATGACTTTCCATTTCTGTGTGTAGAGTAGTCTTGCTGCCGTCAGCATATATAACATCAAAGTTCCAATTTCCCCCCTCCCGCAAGTCTTGTTCCATTAAAACCAAAATAAGTCTCTGGTGGTTTTTTTTTTTCTATATTCACTTTAAGAATTTTCTGTATTATGATTTATGTATTATGATTCCTACTCCAATATTTCTTTGCTTTATCACACGTCCACCGTAGAGGATAACAAGCTCCTTCTTTACATTTACATTTCCAACATTCACTTGTACCTTTATGCATTCTTGACAATTTATCTGGAGTTAAATACCAACGATACATCATCTTGTAAAATTTTTCTTTTAAATTAGAGCTTAATGTAAACCAATTAATGTTGACCCTGCTGAGTTTCTCAAGATCCACACTATGGAGAAATATGGGGAATGTCCTGGTACCCTTCCAGCTGCAAGATGGACCCTCAAGGAGCAATTTTAGCTAGGGTTGATGCTCTTATATTTGTGTCACTGAGGATGAGATCTGGCTAGAGCTATGCCATTTTAATGAGAGTGTCAGGGAGGGAGGAATTGTAGACAGGGAAAAACTTGAATTTGAGGCATTGCAGTGAGGAGTCAGGACATTCAAATGGAATCAAGTTGAGGTGCAAGTGTCTGGCAACATATCTGAGCCCTGAAGCCTCCTGGCTTTGTAGTCAGAGCACCCTCTGTATCATAATGAGCCCAGGTGGCACAGTGATTAAAGTGTAGTATTGCAGGCAAACTCTGCCCACAGCCTGGAGTTCAATCCTGACAAGGCTCAAGGTTGTCTTAGCCTCCCATCCTTCCGAGGTCATTAAAATGGAGAGCCAGATTATTGGGGGCAGTACGCAATAATGCTTCTATCTTGTAAACTGCCCAGAGAGTGATATAAAGCACTATGGAGAGGTATATAAGCCTTAAATGTTATGCTCTTGCTATCATCCTGGAGGATGAATTTCCATCTGCCAACTACTAAGACTGCCTTAGGACTGCCTACTGGACTGCCTGCTGAAGTGTTATGATCTTAGCTTTGTTCTGTGTTGGGAAGGGGTGATTAGGCATGTAGAACAGCATTGTACCAGATGCTAGTCCTGCTGGGACTGGAATGTTAGAAATGCATATGAAAGAGAGTGATTGGGTAGTCTACATAGAACAAGCATACAGCATGTGGTGCAAGAGAGAAGCAGCTTGGGGAGTACTGTGGTTAGGTTGTGGATATTTGGACAGTTACGTTGGATGACACTGAGGACCTGGGAGAAGTATGCTAGGAGATATGTGTGTGTATGGGGGTGGCGGAGGAGAGAGCAGGCAGTAAGATTTGAGTGGTAAAAAACAGTAGGCCACGTGGGAGGAATACAAACAGTGGTGGTATGCAACTGGTTTGGACCGGTTGGACCAAACTGGTAGTAAAAAAAGCTTCTGAAGATCAGCTGAAAGGAGGAAAAAAAGGCTGACAATCAGCTGACAGGAGAAAGAAGAGAAAAACGCAGGATCGGCCCTCTCATCTGCCCTTGTGCTTTTCTCTTCTTTATCCTCTCAGCTGATTGGCACTGCAGGCCTCAGCTGGTGTGGAGAAAGCTGCGCGCGCATGTTAGGGGCATGCACATGCTTGCATGATCACCAAACTGGTAGTGGAACAGGTAGGATCCCACTGCTGAATATAAACCAGGGCGACAAGGAAGACAGAGGCAATATTTGACAGCTAATTCCCTCAGACTTACATCAGACCAGAGGTGGTATTCAGAAGGTTCTGCCCAGTTCTGGAGAACCAGTAGCAGAAATTTTGAGTAGTTCGTAGAACTGGTAGTGGGAATTTTGAGTAGTTTGGAATACCACTTCTGACTGGCCCTGCCTCCATCTATTCTCTGCCTCCTGAGTCCCAGCTGATCAGCTGGGTCTTCTTTTGTTGCCCTCACAGGGGAATGGAGTTGGAAAGCAGGTTAGTGGGGTGGGGAGAGAATGGGGATTTTGTAGTATCCTTTCCCCGGAATGGGGTGGGAATGGAGATTTTACAGTATCCTTCCCCTGTCACGTCCACCAAGCCATGCCCACCAAGCCACGCCCACAGAACTGGTAGTAAAAAAATTTGAATCCCACCACTGCATCAGACTGACATCAGAGCTGAAGAAGCTTCTTGGATAAGAAGCAAAACATCTTCAAGGAAAAAAAACACAAGTCCAGCTGCCTTTTGAAAAAGCACATTTGGGACAACTATGCTCTGGATGACTGAGAATCTCCATAGACAAAGGAAGAAAGTTTTTCTCAATTTGTCTCTCCAAGGTATCATGGTGCACATGAAACAAAACATGCAGGAAAAATAAATAAATCTCTCCCCACAATACCTATCTAAGGTCTCCATCCTAATTTTGTTTTTAAATTAAAACAACCCGTCTCCAAACCAGTACAATAGTCTTGTTAGACATGTTCGTGTATAATACATGTTAAGCTATGTCTATTCCTGTTGTGCAGTTTCTGTAATTAGGAGAAATGATAGTGGAAAGGTAGATCTCTTCCCTAGTAACTTTCCAGATTGTTCCCATTTGCTGGAAATAAAAAAAGGCTAGGTTCCTGCCTCAAAGCAATGCCTTAAACTGCAGTCAGATGTACAATCTTCCTAATCAGGCCTGGGAACCAGGCTGCAATTAAGACCACATGGAAAGCGCAGAAAAGCAAACAAAAATTATTAAACCATCACTCAAGATTCCTGTTTTTAATTTGAAAACGGAAACGATACATTAATCAAACCCAAGTCTTCAGCTCTGAGGCACGTTTCAGAAATATCCTGAAACAACAAGAGGAAATCTTTTCAGTGTTTAGGGGGTGGAGGAACCTTCTGATTGGTTCAGATGTATAGCAAAATACATTTGGCCATGAAATAAGGTTCAGCATCGTATTCTTAGCCTTAGTTGCCTCCAAGCAACATAAAACTTTACTTAAAGTAAAGACACATGACACCAATTAGGCATAAGCCAAATTGTTAAAAGGAAAATAGTCTTCTTCCTTGATTAATCTTTAAAACTCATGCACCATTTTGCCATTCCTGCAATGGGTGGAATCTAGCCTTTGTTATTATCCAAGAGAGATTCATTCACATCAGTGGGATCTCACAAAATGAGTTGCAAAGTGGTTTCTTAGGTGGGGGAGGAATCAGAAGTTTTGTTGTTGTTGGTTGTTGGTAAGCCATGCCTGAGTTTCTGTGACCCCCATGGACCATAGCACACCAGCCCTTTCCACACTCTCTTCCAGAGTTTGCCCAAATTCACATTCATGGTGTTGATGATATTACCCAACCCCTCTTCTTCTGCTGTCCCCATCTCCTTTTGCCTTCAAATCGGAGATTTGAAGATTCCCTGCAATAAAACCACATCATTATTAGATTATTTCGCTGGCTGCAACAAGTTTCCACTGGATTGTAAACATTTTTGGGAAAATGTGGTTATGGAACCATAGTGATACACAGAAGGAGTTACTTGCTAGTCATGCATTTAAATTTCATCAATTGCTATTAGTTGTAAGTACTAAATGGATAGCTCAGTGGCCTAGCAGTTAAGAAGCTGGGCTTGTCAGCTGGAAAACTAGCAGCCCAGGTTTGAGAACTGAGCTCCAGGTCATGGGGTGAGCTCCCATTCTCAGCCTGGATCCTTCCAACCTAGCAGTTGGAAAACATGCAAATAGAGTAGATAAATAGATACCACTTTAATGGGAAAGTAATAGTGCTCATGATGTCATGTTGGCCACATGACTATGGAAATGTCTTTGGACAGCATTGGCTCAATGGCCTTGAAATGGAGATGAGCACCCACCCCCTGTAACCAGCCTTGACTAACGGAGTAAAATCTGCAGAGACTCCTTTTATAACTACAAAAAGGACCATTGGTATGTATAATGCACCTTTTAACATGGGACATAAATTAGAATCTGCTGTGCTATGAAAAGTCAGTAGGACCTGGACAAGTCTGCTAGTACTGGGTTGGAAATAGCAATTCACTGTTTACAATCTCTGTACTTAAAGAATTAGCAATAGCAATAGCACTTAGACTTATATACTGCTTCACAGTGCTTTACAGCCATCTCTAAGTGGTTTACAGAGTCAGCCTATTGCCTCCACTAATCTGGGTCCTCATTTTACTCACCTCGGAAGGATGGAAGGCTGAGTCAACCTTGAGCCTGGTGAGATTCGAACTGCCAAATTGCAGGCAGCTGGAAGTCAGCAGAAGTAGCCTGCAGTACTGCATTCTAACCACTGTGCCTGGATAATCTGGAACTGTGCCGCCTGCAGTCTGATCTAAGCACAGTTCACAAAATTGTCTGCTATAACATTTTGCCTATCAATGACTTCTTCAGCTTCAATCACAATAATGCACAGGCAAACAACCGATACAAACCCAAGGTAAACTGCTCCAAACTCAATTGCAGAAAATACAACTTCAGCAACAGAGTGGTCAATGCCTGGAACGCTCTGCCCAACTCCATTGTTACAGCCTCAAACCCTCACAGCTTCAATCTCAAACTGTCTACCGTGGACCTCACCCCATTCCTAAGAGGTCCTTAAAGAGGGTGTGCATAAGCGCACTAGCATGCCTACCATCTCTGTCTTACTGTCCCCATTTATCTGTATTTACTTCCTTTGTTCCTGTTTATGTTCATACTTATACTTGTTATCTTGTACATGTTTGGCAAACAAATAAATAAATAAATGAAAAAAAAATTCTTGAGATTCTGTGCCAATACTCATATATCAGAATAATCATGTGCCTTATTGATACCATCATCTAAAGACTGGAAGTCAAAGCTGAAGTTGAAGCAGCAGCTTCAGACTATATCTATACCCTGGTGTTAATTGCCTGATGGAAAACCATATCTGACACCATGTTGGGTGTGTTAAATGCACTATTCAAATGTTCAAAAAGGAACAATTAGGTTTTGCAAATTTCCCCTGGTGTAGCTGTATGTTTCTTTAGCTACTGCTCTATATCTCTCCCTAGGTTCCACTTGGGTTATGCCCTAATGCTATTATTCATCTTGGGGTTAGACAAATAATTGAGGATTTGAACTCCAGGAATAGAGAGAGACATAATTTGTCAACATTGCCAGGGATGGAAGTGCTAGAAGAAAGCAGGTTATATTGGACATTTTGTGAAATTCTGAGAACAACAATACATCCTTTGTCACTGCAAAAAATAGAAAAAAATATAAAAAGGGACAAAGCTCCCTAGCTTGTTAATCTGGGGTGGCCACATCAAACAGACACAAGCATTGAAGATCCTCTTCTTTACAATAAAAGTGTGTACATAACACATACCTACTAGAAGCAAATATCCAGAAAAGGAATTGCAGGTCACAATGGAATAGCTTGCCATCAGAAATTGTGGGTGCTTCATCTCTGGTGGTTTTAAAGAAGACACTGGACAGCCACTTGTTGAAATGGAATAGGGCAGTGATGGTTAACCTTTTCGGCACCAAATGCCCGAAGCATGCGCGCGCATCCCCAAAATGCAATGCACACGTGCGTCCTGCGCATTAGGGGTGGACTAGAAGACCTCCAAGGTTCCTTCCATTTCTATTCTGATTGATTGATTTATCAAAACCACAAGACTCATCAGGTTGCCAGAATTACGATCAGTTTGTCCAAGCAAAGTGTGAAGTACTATGAGTGTTTTCAGGACTTTTATTTATTCTAAATTAGCATTACTTTATTCCATCAAGATACCTAGTTGTATAATATACTACAAATGCTTTTCATTCAAGGCAAACATTATTGATAACATGAGAAAGAGTATGTGTGAATGTGTGTATGTGTGTGTGTGTGTGTGTGTGTGTGTGTGTGTGTGAGAGAGAGAGAGAGAGAGAGAGAGAGAGAGAGAGAGAGAGAGAGAGAGAGAGAGAAGTATTTTGATAATTTCAGCTTCTTTGTATTATTTTTAATGTTAAAAGATTAAAAAATACTTTCCTAATTTAATATTTTGATTGAAACCTCACTGTCCTATCCTATCCAGTGGGCAAAATTACTATTGGTGAGAATGAAGAAAACATTTAGAATTGATTCGATAGGGAAGTATGAAGGACTTAACATAGAAGTAAGCATTATTTTATTTTTCCATAGGAAATAAAATATTTATTTTCCATGTTCTCACCTTTTCCACCTTACCCCTCTTCATACTTCAATGCCAAGGGGCAGGGTCATCAGAATAGACTACACAAATATATCAGTGGACTGGTGCATTTATTGTCCTTTGTTTTATATACTTTGTAATGTTTTTTAAGTCCAAAGCTTTGTGATGTGTTCAAGTCAAGCATTTTTGCCTGTTTGACATGCATATGGGGAAGGCTGATTTAATACAACCAGTGTAGAGTTAACATCTGCAGTGAGTTAAATATTTTTTGTTAGATGTAATTTTTCTTTTCCTTGTTGTATTTCTTCCTTCAAGGTACCAGATCCCACACCAACCTAATACTATAATTGGTCAACTGATTCATTTATCAGATCAAAGCTCACAAAGGGTTAGAAATTTGTTTTTTTCCCCTCAACCAAATTATTCTAAAGGAACCCTAGCAATCTTCAGTTTCTTGATTTCAATCCATCTGACAAACATGCCAAGTTTCACCACGCCCTGCCAAGAAGATTATTATTATCAGAGGTTTCTTGAATGTATTTCTCAAATCTGATAAGAACTATATTATTCAGTTGCATGATAGATAATAGCTCTGCTAGATTTTTATTGCTTCTGTTTTCATGGGAAGGTCACCAGTTCATTTAGCAATAGGCTCAACTGTTTGTGCTACTTGCTACATTTTCTGAGAATATGATGACATATCCTGTTTTTTTAAAAAAAAAACTGAATTCATACCTCCTGTTGGACTATAAAAGCTAAAATAAAGAAACAGGCCAATTAAACACAAATGAACTTAGGCAAAATTATATGAAGTTAATAATGAACACAGGTATTCAGCTTAGTGATATGACTTAGTAGTTGACCTTGGCTGATCTTGAAAGCAAAAAGTGTCAGCTCAGGTTAGTACTTATATGGAGCCATCCTGGAAATCCTATTGCTATAGAATGGGCTGTGAAGTTGTACAAAGATCTTAAAAGAAGACAATGGCCACAGCAATATGAGTTATACACTCTAGATCAGGGGTGTCAAACTGGTAGCCCATGGGCCGGAAGTGTCACACGTAGTCCAAACCCACTCCAGCTATACAAATGGGAAAAAAATTGTGAAACGTCACATGACAGCAATGTGACACGGCGACTGTGACACCCATGCTCTAGTTATAGTATCATTTTGAATCTGTAATATTTATAGAAAACTAGCTGATAACCCTGTGTTGCCTGGGTATTATTTATTTATTATTTATCCCAATGCTGTATTAGACAGGAAAATTCTGTAGTTGAGACTCACACTGTTCTACTGTCTCTGAAAATCTCGATGTAGTAGCTCTCTCTCGCAGCATTGCAAGTCTTCTATTCCTCTCCTCTCTGCTGCTTTAGATATAAAACAAAATAATTAAGATCTACATGTAATGTTAAATTATCATCCTTAAATATATAATTTGTCATTTTATGAAGAACTTTACCTCCACTGAGCCAGGAAGTCACCAGAAAATGTGATCTTACATAAACTGAAAGAAATCTACCATCCCAATAGTAAGAAATGGGTCCAGAATATGAGTCTTATCTATTTTTTAACAAGAATTTATGTACAGGGGTTAAAAAGACGAAGCAATATGTTTCCATATAGTCTATATTTAATTATAGGATTGAATTATTAGTATTATATGGATAGTCTAGAAATCCTTTTTCTTTCAGAAAATCTGCCCCTTTTTTCTTTTCTTTTAATCTTTATCAATGGATGGAGATTCTTTTCTTACATGGTAATTAAAGCTGTATTTTTCCTTATTGATATTATAGTTGCTTGTATTCCAGTATTAAAAAATAATTTAAAAAATACAAGGCAGTGGGCAAGCTGCTTTTGTACTATTGCAAAGGAATCATGAAATTGCCAGGAATTAAACTTATTTCTAAGGAGACTTGATCTTTTCAGAATGAATACATACAATCATTTACACCGTAGACTTCTTAGGGTCATACAATCACATGGTAAGCTAATCATTCTTATTATAACACCAAATGTTAAGTCATGTTTTTCATTGATGATGATGAATATTACAAAGAAAGTTCCCTTACATTGAGTGATACTATATCACTACTTAATTTCCAAAGCATTCCTGAAAGACTCTAATTTCAAAATAACTTTTCCATACTTTATTCTTATTGTCACTAGCTCCCAAATGTTTGATATATACCTTTCCTCTTCTCCCAGTAAAGCAGTTGAGTCTTCATTGCAGTGGGATGGAAAACAAATGAAGATATTTCTTATCCCTTCTCCTTTTAAACACGGGAGATGGAGAAGAAGAGATTGAAGTTAAAGGAACTGTAATGAGTCTCTTGGTTATTTCTTTTTAAACTCAGCAACAGTGTGTTAGCCTGGATGAGAGAAGGAGGGGGAAAAGGGATTCTTGCTTGTCATCAACTGTTACACATCACTTAGCAAACTCATTGCTTTAGTCTGTTGGTTAAACCATTGTGTATCCCTTATAAATCTAGAATGTTTGTAATAGTAACATGATTGATTCAAGTAAAAGAGTACTTCGGGCACTAGGTTAAACCAATTAAAACCCTGCTTCCATGGCTGTCTTTGGATGACTTTAAAGTCTTTGAATGAATGGAAATTTCTGAAATTGTGTTATTGGAAAAGGGATCTGGGTATAATTTTATTTCTATAAGCATCTAGTTGCATTACTCAATCCATGTGGTAATAAATATCAACAACGTGGATAGTTTCTTCAAACAAATAAGGACATTGAACAGAGATGTCCATTTACTTCTATTGAATGTAACCACATTATAGAGCAGGGGTGTCAAACTCAAGGCCTAGAGGCCAGATATGGCCCACACAGTGCTTACATCTGGTCCATGGGGCCACCCTGGAAATAGCAAAGAACCAGCCCATGGTGCCTCTGCCAGCAAAAACGTGACCCTCCTGAGTTCCATTTTTGCTGACAGAGGATTGCAGAAGGCCACCCCAACTGAAAATGGAGCTTGGGAGCCTGTTTTCTCTGGAACAGCTCTCAGGCCACAAGTGCTCCTGACATGAGTGATGTCAAGCTGGCTACACCCACCCAGCCACGCCCACCCTGGCCCCCGAGGTCAAACACAACCTTGATGCATCCCTCAATAAAATCAGGTTTGACATCCCTGTTATAGAGGGTATTTGCATAGAGTATTCAGAAATATCAAAACAATATTTTATGTCATAGAGTGTTCATTGATGAAATGTTAATTTTTCTTCAAAAGCTGAATAGCATCACCCTGTAACCTAGTCACAATTTAGTAGTAGGATTGATTCATTGTCTGTTTCAATATCTGCTTTATTTACTAGGAACAGGGCTTCTGGAAAGGTCTGGAGTTTGTAGAAGGGAGTAGAATAAATGAGTATATTATCAACATACCAATGACAGTCAGCATCAAACTTGCTAGCTAATGCTTTTCTCCTAGGAATTCATATAGATGTTAAATTACATGGCAAGCAAGACAGGACCTGGTAGAATCCCTGAGGACAATTCCTAAGAAACCATGCAGAAGTTTCCCAGTACTGCTTTCAAGTGTAAAGTGGAACATTCACAGCAGAACAATTGCCTCTCAATTCTCTTTAGCATTGCAACAGGTGTTGTATTAACAGTCACAAAGAGATACATGTGAATGCACATTAGGAAGGTTCAAGGTGATCTGCTTCATTTTGGCTGGGCAAGAGATGATTTCTCACATGCTAAAGCAGGGGTCTTCAAACGACAGCTTTAAGACTTGTGGACTTCAACTCCCAGAATTCCTCCTCCAGTCATGTTAGCTCAGGAATTCTGGGAGTTGAAGTCCACAAGTCTTAGACTTGCCAATTTTGAAGACCCTTGTGCTAAAGCTTCATCAATTCATCCTCCAAGAGGATGAGGACTAACTGCAAAAGAGAGGTATTTATGAACCTACTGTTCATTAATGGCACAGAATTTATAAGCCATGATGGCATCTAATTCATGGTAGTTGTGGTATAAACAGATCCAAATACTGCACACTCTTCCTGATGAAATTGATTCATACAAATGGAATTACATACCATGATAGGCACGCTAGTTATAAAGTTGCTCAAAGTGATATCAATTTTGGCATGGATATGAGAGAACTTCTTCAAAACATACATACACAAATCAAACTGTTCAGGATGGAACTCAGATGCTATCAAGATATTGGCAGGAACCATTGGATAGAGAGTCAGCCAGCCAGCCAAAATCTAATCCTTGATATTTTTTTTCTCTGCAAGCATAAACTTGAAATAAATCCTAGTGTTTCTTCTTCTCTCTGATTGATGTGGCACAAGTCTTATATTGACACATTTATCAGATCTGTTGTGATAATAGCTCCTGCCATCTGCCCTCATGCTTCATCAACCATAATGCCATCCTATCCCATTGTATGTTGATAGAAACTGGGGATGCTTAGAAGAAGCCATATCAGGCACCAGAGCTCTTTCTTTATCATTGCAATAACTATTCTTAAAATTCTATTCATCCATCAAATTGTTCCAGTTACTTTGCCTTTGCTTAATACATGATAAAAAAATCTTTCCCTCTCTCTCTCTCCCTTCCTTTCCCTTCCTCTCCCTCCCTCCCTCTCCCCCCTCTCATGTTTTCAATAATGTTTGCCTTGAATGAAAAGCATTTATAGTACATTATGCAACTTGGTATGTTGATTGAATAAAGTAATGCTAATTTATAATAAATAGAGGTCTTGAAAACACCCATAGTACTTCACACTTTATCTCTCTGTCTCTCTCTGTCTCTCTCTGTCTCTGTCTCTCTGTCTCTGTCTCTGTCTCTGTCCCTGTCTGTCTGTCTGTCTGTCTGTCTGTCTCTGTCTCTGTCTTTCTCTCTGTGTGTCTCTGTCTCTCTGTCTCTGTCTCTCTTTCTGTCTCTCTCTGTCTCTCTGCCTCTGCCTCTGTCTCTCTGTCTCTCTCTCTCTGTCTGTCTGTCTGTCTGTCTGTCTGTCTGTCTCTCTCTCTCTCTCTGTCTGTCTCTCTGTCTCTGTCTCTGCCTCTGCCTCTGCCTCTCTGTCTCTGTCTCTCTCTCTCTCTCTCTCTCTCTCTCTCTGTCTCTGTCTCTCTCTCTATCTCTCTCTCTCTCTCATCTATCTACCTACTTCTACCTCTATCTCTATCTCTCCATCCATCCATCCAGCATTGAATAAATGTTATAAAGAAAACTGTATGATAGACTTAAAGGTAAATGTTTCCCTTTTCCAGGAGCATTTGACTCTAGGGGGTGATGCTCATCTCTGTTTTTTAACAAAGAGCCAGTTTTATCTAAGGATGCTTTCATAGTTTTGTGGCCAGTTATGAATATATGCAGATAATGCTGTAATCTTTTCATTAAAGTGGAACCTATTTATCTATTCACATGTGCATGCTTTTGGACTGCTAGGTGGGCAGGAGTTGGGGAAAGTAACAGGACCTCACCCTGTCACATGGCACTGGGTCTCTAACCTGGGCTGTCAGTTTTCTAGCTGTTAAGCCCAAAATTGACATATGTGTAGCCATTTTAATTAGGCTTAGTATATATTCTTTTTCTTACTTTCTCTTTGCTGATTGTGGGGGAAGGGTTTTGGGCTTGCCACATTCCTAAGGAGGGAGGAGTGGAGATAGAGAGAGTTGTTTAGGGTAAGTGATTCTTCTTCCTGTGGGAACACGAGCTGACCATGCTGAGGCCTCTTGAGGTGGAGATTTATGACACCAGGCAACGTTGATTTACTTCTATTGGAGAATGTGACTTTTGGGGGTTGTTTCTAACTTCTAATATTGTGGGGTAATTCCGGGTTGTGTCAGATTCGGAATTACAACGGACTTTGCCAATTTGATGCTTTCCTAAATAAAAGAAATTGTTTGGGAAGATGGACTTTGCTCTTTTCTTTTTAAATGGATTTCATCACTTGGAAACCTGACAGAGGTTTCAGAGTCTTTAACTGCTGAGCAGTTGCATCCCATGGTAGGCTTAAGTATACCAACATTGAAGCATTTATCTGATTCAATTATTACAACTAAGTTGGTCAATGGATGTGCAATCTAACATTTGATTTGCAAAATTATTTCTCCATGATATAAGGGAATTAATACCTGCTACCAACATAAATTCAGATTTACAACTTACCTTGAAGTTTGCAAAGAGGTAGAATGATCTCCATTTCATTCATCACCCATGGTTCAAACCTGTAAATAAATCTGACCTATTCAAGTAGTTAGAAGATACAATATTTTATAGGATTCAAGCCATTATTGTCAATGGGAACTTTGCTAAATATATCTTGCAGAGATGAATTGTGTGCAAGTCCCAACTTGGTTTCAGTTGAGACAAGTGCAATGATTTCTTCATAAGTACATGAGATCTTACTAATCAACCACACTACAAAAATATTTGAAGAATGTTTGCATCCACATCATTTAAGATCAAAGGAACTTTCGCAGTCTTACACAAAATTCTTATATAAAGCATGATAATGTTCTTTTGTATTGTTGATGAGGTGATTATTATCTCTTTTCTTCCTACTCACTCTATTTTTCCTTCCCTTTGAAAGTACATATGGAAATGTTTGAATTGAGTCAGAGCTTAGTTTTTGAATGGTGGTGGTACTTAAGTCATTGGTATACAGAAGTCATTTAGATACAGAATGTACTATACTGAATGCTTTGGAAATCGGAAAACAGCACAATGTAGAATTTTATTATCATTCTGGTTTATCCACATACCTTATTTTTTTTAAAATGTTCTCCGGCAAAACTTCAATAATAGCACTTTCATGTTAGCACTGAGCCAGAAACAGCACTTTGTAGTTGGGAACAGAGATAATATTTCACTTCATCATCCAATAGTAAGGTGGTTAAATACAGGCATTTTCAGGGAGCGATAGAAAAGTAAAGTTGCATAACATTTTTGACACATGTTAATTGCATTACACACATGAAAATGTATCGGACTTCAATCTCAACTGCCATTTTTATTTTTTCTCCTGCAGCCACTTCTGGCCAATTAGTATCTTTATTTACCCTTAAAAGTTGCCCCTTCCTAGGACAATCCTTAAGCTAATATTGATAGAATATATGTAGCTCAGGGTTGAACTTGTGGTCTCTTAGTGCTCTCTGAGCTTGATGGTTTTCTTAAGACATTTCATTACCAAACTAGGTCACATCATCAGTTAAAATAATACTAGTCCAGTGTAATCTAGATTTAGTCATACTTAAAAGTATTTCCAAATAATTTTTGATCTAGTTTTTTGTTACTCTGTCTTAAAACTCACGGGGTGACTTTGATAGCTCTCGCTCAGTTAATCTACTTTGAAGGGGAGAAGAGAACCAAGTTTGGTATGGTGGTTAAACCATCAGGCTAGAAACCAGGAAACTGTGACTTCTAGTCCCTCATTAGTAACTATGAGGGGGACTGTTATGTTCGGAAGGTCGGGCTCATAGAGACGAGAGACTCAGATTAAGTGAACAACAGCTCTTTATTTACAGGCTAGATCTGAGTAAAAACAGGCTCGCGGCGGCTCTTTTTATAGAGCTGGCCGCTGCTAGGCTGTAATGACATCGCTTGAGTTTCCCGCGATTGGTTTCATCCAATCGCGGTAGACTCTTAGCGAGCCAATCACAGCCGTCTTGGCTGTCCAATCAGGTAGTTCTCTTTGTTGACCAATAGGAATGCAGGGGTTTCAAGCCTGCTAATATGGAACAGGGACCATGGAGTCCTAGTGGATGATCACTTCTAACATGAGCCAGCCGTCTGCAGAAGCTGCCAAAAAGGCAAATATAAGAGGCACAGAATCAAGATTTTGTGAAGTATTAGTACTGCTTTATAAAACCCCAGTAAAACCACACCTGGAATACTGCAATCAATTTTGGTGACCATACTACAAAAAAAGATGTTGAGACCTTGGAAAAACTTCAGAGAAAAGCAACTAAGATGGTCAAAGCATCTAAGACGATCAAGGCCTGGAGACTAAAACATATGAAGAGTGGCTTCAGGATTTGGGTTTGGCTAGTCTAAAGAAAAGAAGGGTTAGGGGCAACTTGATAGCAGTATTACAGCATTTGAGGAGGTGCACAAAGGACAGGGGCATCAAATTATTATCCAAAGCACCAGAGGGCAGGATAAGAAACAATGGTTGGAAACTAACCAAGGAGAGAAGCAACCTGGAATGAAGGAGAAACTTCCTAACAGTGAGGACAATTAATCAATGGAACAGCTCGCCTTCAGAAATCATGGGTGCTCCATCATTGGAAGTTTTTAAGAAGAGACTAGACAGCCACTTATCTGAAATGGGATAGGTTCTCCTGCTTGAGCAGGGACTGGATTAGAGGACCTCCAAGGTCACTTCCAGTTCTATTCTATTCTATTCTATTCTATTCTATTCTATTCTATTCTATTCTATTCTATTCTATTCTATTCTATTCTATTCTATTCTATTTCATTCCATCCCTATTTTCTATTCTATTCTATTCTATTCTATTCCATTCCATTTCATTCCATTCCCTATTTTCTATTCTATTCTATTCTATTCTATTCTATTCTATTCTATTCTATTCTATTCTATTCTGTTCTGTTCTGTTCTGTTCTGTTCTGTTCCATTTCATTCCATTCCATTCCCTATTTTCTATTCTATTCTATTCTATTCTATTCTATTCTATTCTATTCTATTCTATTCTATTCTATTCTATTCTATTCTATTCTATTCCATTCCATTCCATTCCATTTCATTTCATTTCATTTCATTCCATTCCATTCCCTATTTTCTATTCTATTTCATTTCATTTCATTTCATTCCATTCCCTATTTTCTATTCTATTCTATTCTATTCTATTCTATTCTATTCTATTCTATTCTATTCTATTCTATTCTATTCTATTCTATTCTATTCTATTCTATTCTATTCTATTCTATTCCATTCCATTCCATTCCATTCCATTCCATTCCCTATTTTCTATTCTATTCTATTCTATTCCATTCCATTCCATTCCATTCCATTTCATTTCATTTCATTTCATTTCATTTCATTCCATTCCCTATTTTCTATTCTATTCTATTCTATTCTATTCTATTCTATTCTATTCTATTCTATTCTATTCTATTCTATTCTATTCTATTCTATTCTATTCTATTCTATTCTATTCCATTCCCTATTTTCTATTCTATTCCATTCCATTCCATTCCATTCTATTCCTTTCTGAAATCTTGCACAGAAGAAGAGACTTGTCCAGGCAATCACCAGGAATCAAAAACTGACTAGATTGCACTAAAAAGGGAAAAAAAAAAAAAAGAGGAGGCTAATGCTCAAATATGTAAACAAGTAATAAACATATCAGAAGCTGCATATGAAAATATTTTTGCCTTGGAAAGCAGCCTGTCTGTTTTATTAGCAGCTATAGCTCAAGCAAAGTAAGTCTTAAGCCCCTTTGGGCTTAGAGTACTAGCTGAAAAAAAAAAACACCTTTGGTTGTTCTCTTTTCTTTTCCTCCTCCTCCTTCCTTTCCTATTCTGTTCTCCTTTACAGTTTTTTCCCTTCTTCTTCTGTCAAGCAGCATTAAATATTAATGAAGGCTGAAGCTCTTTAAAGACATAAATGCATTAGGGGAAGAAAATGCTTTGAGGGACACTGTAGGCAATACCAGAGCCTTTCCCAACGTGAACCGTGGAAAGCCTGCTAATTCTGTTTCAATGATACTGCCGACAGGCTGGTTGTGAAGGGCTGCCTTTGATCTATCTTTTACATTCATTCACCTTAATAACAGCCAGCTTTTACAGGTCCAATTAAAATTACCACCCTCCCTTATTATCTCTAGGGAGCTCAACAGAATTATAGTGGATTTCAGGAAATGTTTCCCCTTAACGTGGAAGTTCTTGGCGCAGGCGATAGCCTCGATTTTAGAAAAGTATACTGTAATAATTTTATTTCAGCTTGCATAGCGATGATTTCAGGCCTGCAGATTAGCTGCCTTAGACTGGCTAATCCTAACAACTCCAAGATGTAAAATAAATTGATATGGTTTGTAGAGTAACCTAGAGCAGAGGTGTCAAACTCATGTCATCACGGCAGCATTTATTGGTAATAAAGCTCTTGTCAGTGTTCCAACTAACCAACTCCAAACCAATACACTCCGAGACAAGCACCTTGTCAAAGTTCCATTTTATTAGAGTTGTCATATTGGCACACCTGGGAAAACCTAAATCTGAAAGTTCTAAGTTTTCTCTTCCCAAAAGAAATTCAAAGATCCATCCCCTACACCCTTAGTCCATCACATGGGCCAGTCAAATCATTGTCCCAACTGGAGACATTCTTCTCCAGGTGCAGAGTGACATGTCCTTGACTTTCTGAGAAAAAAAAAATGTTGTTGAGTCTAATCTTCTACCTCTCTATGAAATCCCCCCTCCCAAATTCCCAGGCACTAAATGTGGCAGTCTTGAAGCTTCCCAGTAAAGAAAATGTCTTCCAAGACTGACAGTTCTTGTTTCTATGAGTGATTAAACAGAATCTATTCTTATAATGAAAAATTGAAGCTCAAAAATGCCAGTGAGATCAATTAAAAAAACTGCCTCTCGTCAGAATTTTTTTTTGTGTTAGTTTTCCATACTCCTGTACTCCACATGTTCTTTTCATCCAGCAGAAAGTTTATTTCTGTCATAACTAGAAGGAGGCCTTTCTGCTAGGAATTTTTCCTTTGGGTCCATGTTGGTCCCAATTACTGTACATCTTTAAATATTTACCAACCATTTTTTCCAGAAACTGGACAGTTAACTGTTGAGAAAACAAACAGTCCAAGAATAGTATTGAGCTATACAAATGATACACCATAGTCAAGTTCCAGAGGATAGAATATTAAGATGCCATTAGGCCATAAGAGTTAAAAATTTCCAAGTCTGCAAGAAAGAATCAGTGGCAAGATGGTGCAAAACTGCAAATGCAATAGTGTTCTGATACTTAAAAGTTATTAGGTAGATGCTTAAAAATGGAACTACAAGTAGATCCAACTATATCTGCTACAGTAGCTTCTGGGCTACATAGGAACAACAACATGCTCCCAAATAGGAAATAAGAAGATTGGTAGTCAGGAAATGATCTTCCGAGCAATCTCATACTTCTCTTTTCAATGTAATTGAATTGAAAATTAAATTCAAAATTTTGAAAATTCAAAATTCTCCTATTTTTATATTATTCTTTAATACTCTCATGGGCAATTTGTATCTGAATTTGTATCTGAATTGGAATCCATGGTTGCATATTTGTGGATGTTAGTTCTTCCCCCATGATTTATTTCTCTAGAATTCAGTTGGTTCTTTTTGAGCTCTTGATCCTTGAATGAAAAGTCATTTATGATGGCAGTGACAGTTAAAAAGTATATATTCATCATGAGTCATACTTTTAAAAACTACAGTCCAGCAAAGATGAGAAACTTTAATATTTGCGCACCTTTGCAATTCCTCCAATTAAGATAGAGATGGATTGATATTATAGAGAGAGATGTATGTATGTTTGTATATGTATGTATGTTTGTATATGTATGTATGTTTGTATATGTATGTATGTTTGTATATAGATAGATAGATAGATAGATAGATAGATAGATAGATAGATAGATAGATAGATAGATAGATAGATGATAGATATGATATAGATATGTTTTCTTAAGTTTTTGCGGGTATTTATATGTATGGTATTCAGCTTTGTTCGGGTATTTTCCAGATGAACACTATACAGAAGCCTGATGATTAGCTGTAAGTCTATCAGCCTCCTGTGTTGTAACGACCTGGCTAATGGGCTATGTGATGACCTTCTGAGTTCTATTGTTTTGACATCCTGTGTTAGAACACAGGAGGCTGATAAACACACAGCCAATACCTCAACCACTCATGTTCTTACGAAAAAGCCAGCCAATCTGCAAACATCAACTCCATCAACCAATCAAGAAATGACAACACAGCCAACCTCCCCACCAGTATATATAGGGAGACAGCAGCTCCGATCACACTTTGCTTGCACAAGCATGAAGCCAAAAGTACCAGCCTAAAGATGGGGAGTGGGACCTCGTCGAAACGTTGCCAAGATACTCTCAATCTTACATGGGAAAAGACCCGAACATGCCAAGACCTGCATACCTGTACCTGTGAAAATCTACAAAAACACACACACACACACACACACACACACACACACACACACACACACACATATATATAGGGAGGGAGGGAGGGAGGGAGGGAGGGAGGGAGGGAGGATGAATTATGATGGACTTCCATTGCCGGAGACAAATTCCTTGTATGTCCAATCACACATGGCCAATGAAGTATTCTGCTCTACGTTGGTTGTAAATTCATATATATATATATGTATGTATATGTACACGCATATGCATATGCATACACATATGCAAGTGCACGTGCATACACACACACATATACATACACAGACACAGACACACACAGAAACAAACACACATATTTGGAATTTGGTTTTCATTTTGCAGCTGGGTGCAAAATGAATGTTTTTATTCCTAAAGATATGTTCTCACATTCATCATCAGTTTTTTTCTGAATTGGGCCAGAATACAATTACCTAAACAGTCATCAGCTTTAAATTATTCTGTCTGCGTTGATGTATATTCTGCATTGCAAAACAGCCTGAGAAAAAGCAATGTTTAGCAAGATTAATAAGGCTTGTTTAGCGCAAACAGCAACCTGGGTCAGCAGCAACACCAGAGTTGTTTAGAGTGGGAAATTGGCTTTCCGAGATTGTGCAATATTTGCATGTGCTTCTAAGAAAAACGACAAGATGGTTTCAAACTATCATCCTTAACTTAAGCCTCTAGTTACCTGCAAGACACAAAAGACTCTGTCTGCATACATGGAGGCTCCTCTTATTTAACACAAAATTGAATACACTGTAAATGAAATCAAAACTTTTGGTTTCATCCCCCAAAAGGTGAGAGCTCAGGAGGATTTAGAGCAGGGCTGTCAAACTCCTGGCCCACAGGCTGGATGTGTCACATGCCAGCCACACCCATGCCTGGTTTAGCAAAGGGGGGAAAAGTCCCAATATGCCACGTGATCCATCGTGATGACATGAGTTTGATACCCCTGGTTTAGAGATTCCAAAATATGTACAGCCTTCATGTTTTTCATTTAAGACCAAAGCTCCATGTATCTTTAAAATGTATTGTTTGGGGGATACTCCAGGACAAAAGGGAATATATTTCAGATAGAAGAGAATTTACTTTCTTTTTCTTGAAGCTGTTACTCATAGTCAAAGTTTTTTTCCTCATCTTAAAGAGCCTAAAGGGGTAAGGCTATTGTTTTGAGTATGCACCTGCAAACAAACACATCTACACACAGATCCTTCCAAACACAGGGCATATCTATGGGGTATCTTTTAAAATTTCCTGGTGAGAAGAAGAGAATGGTAGAGGCATGCTGTTTGCTAGTTTACAATAAAACTGGCAAACATCCAGACAGTTCCTAAAAACCACATCAGTTCCCTAAAAACTAACAGTATGTGTATAGATCTTTCTCTCCCCTCCCTCTTGGCCCAGAATCCTTCTAAACAGGCAGCTGCAAAACATCTTCCTTCTTTTACTGGCTGAATCCCAATAGTTCAAATTGTTTTTCTGAGCAGGTGACACCCAGTAGCAAGCAGCTACAGGCCATCCAAAGCTGATGAACAAGCAGCTTCTACTTATTACATACTTATATAAATCCTTCAAGACGATTATCTCCTTTACTTCACAGCAATTTCCCATTAAACTGCAGAAAGGAAATGCTTTTGCCTACCCACAAGTCTTCCTTTTCTCATATTCCAGACACCTCCTGCCTACTGCATATTTCCTACTCTCCCAGGTTGTTTGTTTGATCTTGCCACATTTCTGAATCTTTTAGCTTTGGATAGTAAAAAACAAAAACAAAAAACAAACCCAAACAAAATCCAGGAAGTTACAGGCCAATCAGCCTGATATCAATGGCTGGGAAGATCATGAAAAAAATAATCAAGCAACAAATCTGCAAACATCTAGAAGAAAAAGTAATAAACAAAAATCAACATGGTTTCATCAAAAGTAGATCATGCCAAATAAATCATATTTCATTTATTGATAAAAAAAATGACTAAATTAGTGGGTCAACAAAATGCTGTGGATTAGATTTTGATTTCACAAGGCATTTGAGAAAGTAGATCACAAATTATAAGCTAGAAAAATGTGAGGTAGATAGCATCACCACCAGTTTGATTTTTAACTGGCTGACAAACTACTCATCATGTAGTCTTCAACAGAACTACATCCACATGGAGGGAAGTAAATAGTGGGGTATTCCAAGGTTCTGTTTTAGTCCCAGCACTTTTTAATATCTTCTTTAGATGAGGGAATAGAAGGGGAAACTCATTGAATTGTCAGATAACACTAGGGTGGCTTACCAAATAATATAAGAACAGTAAGTTCATTCTCACAATTCCTTTTCTCAGGCTTATCATCTAAAAAGACATACATGTTTTATGTGAGGTTGGATCGGGAGGAAGCATAAAAAGAAGGCATGAAAACACATGCATTGCTTGAAATGGGCCATATAGAGAGGTCCAACTTATGCCACAGTTCCCAGAGCATAAGATCTTCTTGCTCCTCATAGGGCAGAAAGTTGTGATGGTCAAGAAAGTGATACACCATTATAGCCTAGCTTCTCAGGATCCCTGTCACACAACCTATTATGGACACTAGTTATTCCCAAAGGACAGCCAGCTCAAACACATGATTCTCCTTGTTGCTCCCATCTATTACCAAGTACATATTGTATCCTGGGAGTCAAGATTATCCAATAGGAAGATAAAATCTAGTCCCCAGTAGACAGAAAATGTTCTGAAGCAGATGTGCAGTGAAGGAAAAAAAGACCTGATTGTTTAATGGAGGCATTTACAACAATCAGTAATCAACAATCAAAAAGGAGTATTTCCTGTAAGAAAGTCAAGGGAACCTCCAGATAAAAATGGCAGACCATGAGAATGATTTGGAAGGAAATAATTTACTGGGGAAAAAATTAAAAATTAAAAGAGGAATACAAATCATAATCCAAGAGAATGGCCTCATTGAATCTATAAAATGGGCTTGTTAAACCCTTGAAGAAATCTCTGTGAAAGGATGAAGAAAAATGGAAGCAAAATCAAATCCTACAACAATTATTTGATTGAATTAAATCTTTAAATTGTTAGCAGCAAAAGGAAGGTATATAAAAATACAAAAGTTGGTTTATTTGAAAGTATATACTTATTTTCTGCTTCAAAATATAACTTTTTCCCTAAAGTTCTGGAATTCTTTATGGCTTTTTGTTGAAAAATTGATGTTTTATGGACTTGCTTTATAGATAAGGAATGGGACATGGGATGAAGAGATATCTGAAATTTCACAGGTGGTTATTACATTTTTTTTCAGTTCCTTGTGATGAAGGTTGGAAGCCATTTCTTTACATATTTATTTATTTTTACTATATTCTTTCTCTTTCATATTACGGTCTGGACTCTGGAGGATTACTAGTCATCCTAGAAAGTTCCTGTGAAAATGTGGCCTCTGTAGAATTACTCTTATTATTAACATTCCAATTTCCATCTTGTCATTGTGATAAGGTAGGCAACTAGGGAATATGCCAGAAGAGTTTGAGTCAGTAGAACTTCTCTGAAATTGTCCATTGTGATGGTGACTTGGATATACCACTATATTGCACAGTTAACACTTATGGCTGAAGTGTGGCAGACAATAGCTGCTTCCCAGCCTTTCAAATGCCTGCCCTCTGGAAGAAGGTTTTCTGTGAGATTTGAATGATGTTCACCTTACTGGTATCTCAAAGGGCCCCCAAAGACATTATTTATTATTCAATTTGCTGCCTATCTAGCCACAAGGCAACTCTGGGTAGCTTACAGCAATTTTAAGGAAAGAAAAATGGATGCCTTTCAGTTACATTTGTGGAGAAAATGCTGAGATTACCAGAAAAACAATGAATTCCACACCAGATGAAGTAAACACCAGATAATTCATTATACTAGCCTTTGGCTAAAATACACTTTGACTGAACAGGAAGCACTGAAATACAATGGTATGTACTGTAAGTATAATAATATAATAATTAAATAAACCCCTCTCATCTGGGGGATTTTCTTCTACCAGAAGAGGGTAGAGGAGAACCAAGAAGGAAAATCAGACAATCTGAAGGCAAACGTATCACAGACATCTCGAGAGGCTCCACCATCTTACTTTCTTTCACTAAATGTCATAATATAGAGAGTTTGAAGAGTTGTCCATTTCTGTAAAGTCATTTTATTTTCCATGCCTTCTTTTTTTCCATGTCCTCTTATATGCCCTCTTTTTTTGATGGACATTTTTTCCAGTCATCAGGTCTTTCTCAGTTGCTTTTGTCTTTGAATTGTGTGCCCAGATATTTAAGCTTTAGTTTCATTATTAAGGAAATAATGTGGGTGCCCCAGCACTGGAGACTTTCAAGAAGAGACTGGACAGCCATTTATCTGAAATGGTATAGACTCTCCTGCTTGAGCAGGGGGTTAGATTAGATGACCTCCAAGGTCCCTTCCAACTTTGTTATCCTATGTTCTATGTTCAAGAATGCCTCCATCCAGGTCCTAACGAAGTTCATTCGCAGGACCAAGCAATAACAATAGCAATAGAAATAGCACTTAGTCTTATATATCACTTCATAGTGCTTTACAGCCCTCTCTAAGCAGTTTACAGAGCATATTTCCCCCAACAATCTGGGTTACCAACCTCAGAAGGATGGAAGGCTGAGTCAACCTTGAGCTGGTGAGGATCGAACTCCTGGCAATGAGCTGAATTAGCCTGCAATACTGCATTCTAAGTACCTTGCTACTATGGCTCCAGTGCTATCTCCATTCCATGGTCATGCCTAAATCTTGACTGGAAGGCTTTATTAACTTCCCAGTGATCATCAGAGTCTTCAGAGCATGTTCTGGTTGTATAGTTTGCAGAGGGTATAATAATCATCAAAAATATTTAAATCCATGGAAGTCTTCTTAAGCAAGGAATATTCCACAGCCATGTACAAGAGCCAATCCTGTGGATCCAAAGAAGGATGGCATTTCCTGGGAATGTTTGATCTCCAGATTTGGGGTAGGAATGTATCCAGATAGGAATTTCTTTTTGATCTTTCCTAGTATGTTTCCCAGTATGATTTGTTCGCTTATTGTACCCTATGACTTGACTCTTGACGAAAATATCTTCTCTTTTATGTACACTGAGAGCATATGCACCAAGATAAATTCCTTGTGTGCCCAATCACACTTGGCCAATAAAGAATTCTATTCTATTCTATTCTATTCTATTCTATTCTATTCTATTCTATTCTATTCTATTCTGTTCTGTTCTGTTCTGTTCTGTTCTGTTCTGTTCTACTCTACTCTACTCTACTCTACTCTACTCTACTCTACTCTACTCTACTCTACTCTACTCTACTCTATTCATCTGCTGGAAATGCCAAAGATTAAATCTGAGATATTCTGCAGAAGAAGAGTGAACATCACTATTTACTAAGACTCTACTCATGAGTTCCGACTGTCTATATCTAAGCACACAATAAGATCATAGAACGTAGAACAATAAGGATAAAGTACTTGCAGCAGCTGAGTCTGCGATGATTCTGAATTCTAAATTTTCCTTTCCAGCAAAATGAGTTAAAACTTTTATTAGCATTGCTTCACGTGAGGAAAGCACAATGAGGTCAACTTTGAACCCATTTTTGAACTATTTTTGAAAGATCGTTTCTGCCCATCCTGTGAGAGATTATGCTTGAGGAGTAGGGCAAACGCCTTGCCTCCTGAAAGATTTGTTTTTTAAAGTTAAGTGCTGCACACTGTTTTCTGCTCTGAGGAAATGGCAACAGCATATGTGGTATGCTTTTCATTAAATCCAAAGGTAAAAAATAAAAACAAATTTCCAGAAGGGAGTACAGACTGCGTGTCTCCTCTGTAACCGGATGCAAACTCATGGAGAACAAAGTAGCTGCTGTCTTTAGATACACAATCCTCAGAGGGAAATTGTAGAAAACAGATCATGGTATCAGGGCTGCAGGGCCGCGCAAACAAATGACTTTATTCAGCTATTCATTTTATTCACCTCCCCCCCTTCTCCCACCCAGCCAATCCATTTAGGGCACCAGGTTTGTGCACTTTGTAAAAGCAATGCTTCTCTTACAAAGTCCCTTTTTCCAGCTTGGCTATTTTAAAGCCTATCACCTGGCATCAGATTAGCAAAAGAGGAAAAATGTACCAACAAGCAACAAAGGAACAAGCTTGGCCCAGTGAAATGACAGGATGACTCAAAAGAAGTGTTAAGGATCACTCGGTAGTGTATCACTTCTAAAGGAGGAGTGTGGAAATAGGGGGTTGGCAACATTGTTGGACTGCAGGTCCCATAATCAGTCATGATGGCACAGTGGTTAGAATGCAGTACTGCAGGCTACTTCTGCTGTTTGGCAGAGATTTTTTTCCTTGTAATTTTAGATTACATTTACATTAAGTGTCTTTAGGCAATTATTCCCTATGTAATCAATTTGAAAAGAATTGATTTGAAAAGAATGCTAGTTCTGCATCCAAACATGAAGAGAGTCTCCAATTGTCCACTTTAAAATGATTATATCAAGAAAATAGTAAGCAAGCTGTTTCGCTCCTTTTATGGATTCTAAAAAGCTGCCATAGACACTGTATTTGTCCTTAGGTCAATGAACTGTGATGGCGCAGTGGTTAGAATGCAGTACTGCAGGCTACTTCTATTGCCTACCAGCGCCTGCAGTCTGACAGTTCAAATCCCACCAGGCTCAAGGTTGACTCAGTCTTCCATCCTTCTGAGGTGGGTAAAATTAGGACCCAGATTGGGGGGGGGCAATATGCTAACTCTGTAAACTGCTTTAGAGAGAGCTGTAAAGCACGGTGAAGCTGTATGTAAGTCTAAGTGGTATTGCTATTATGCTTACTGAGGCAGATGGGAGTTGAGGTTCTTAAAAAAGTTGCAGAGCCACTGGTTCACCATCTCTGTTTTAACGAACAAGAGTAGGTTGGCCATGGGTATATAGCTATACGTAGGAGATTCCAAGGTAATACATCCAGGAAGTTCCCAAATTTCCAGATGCTGCCAATATTAAAACAGTTATGCTGAGCATTTTATGTGTTTGAACCAAAAAGGGAACACAAAAGACAGTTAACTGGTACATCAGAAGAAGCAGAAGATCTTTATTCAAAAAGGAAGAGTATTTCCTCTAGAACCTCATTATCATGGAAGTTTTTGGGGGTGATGTCTCAGAATGGAACTTCCTAAAGTGGAGGAAGTTCATTTTTTTTAAAATGAACCCTTTAGCAATAGCACTTAGATTTATATACCACTTTACAGTGCTTTACAGCCCTCTCTAAGTGGTTTACAGAGTCATCCTCTTGCCCCCAAGAATTTGGGTCCTCATTTTACCCACCTCGGAAGAATGGAAGGCTGAATCAACCTTGATCCTGGTGATATTCTATCTTCCAAATTGCAGGCAGTTGGCAGTCAGCAGAAGTCACCTGCAGTACTGCACTCTAACCACTGTGCCACCATGGCTCATAAAACTTATGTAACATTTTTTTTAATGTAAGACAAAAATGGAGAAGTTAGGTTAAAAGATTCTGAAAACGAACTAGTTTTTTACATAATATAGACAAAGTTTGTGGTTAATAAAAAGAAACCACTCATAGAAATCCTGCTTCACACCTGCAGTTTGATGCAATTCAGCTCACAGCCCTTCCATACTTCACGACTTCTGCTCCTTAGTTTCTCCAAAATGCTTTGAAGCTGATTGTCTTCACATCTGACAAACTCAGAACATAGAGAGAGAACACAAAGAATCAATCAATGTGCTCCCTCTCCTGCTAACCAGCAGGAGTCTGCCAAAAACACAATTCAATCAGTGCCCTACTCAAGCTTTTGCCAGTTCTGATTGGCAAAATCCAGACTTCTCTTCACCAAAAGGAAATAAGCTTTAAACAAAATACATAATTTTAGCCTGCAGGAACTGGAGCTTGTTGCAACAACATTTTCACAAAGGCATGGTTTCCATTCCAATAGCACATTGAAAATCTCCTGAATCACCACTTTATTGCAAAAAGAAAAAAGAAAAAAAAAGGAAGGAAAAGAAAGAAAGGTTGTACACCCAACGATACACATAACACCACATCCTTTACATTCTTGTAATAGTTTCTTAAGGGACGTGGTGGCTCAGTGGCTAAGATGCTGAGCTTGTCGATCAGAAAGGTCAGCAGTTTGGTGGTTCGAATCCTTAGCACCGCATGACGGAGTGAGTTCCTGTTACTTGTCCCAGCGTCTGTCAACCTAGCAGTTCGAAAGTGTGTAAAAAATGCAAGTAGAAAAATAGGGACAACTTTGGTGGGAAGAATGCTGTTGCATTCTGTGCACCTTTGGCATTTAGTCATGCCAGCCACATGACCACAGAGATGTCTTCAGACAATGCTGGTTCTTTGGCTTTGTAACAGAGATGAGCACTGCCCCCTAGAGCCAGAAAATGACTAGCATGGATGTGCAAGGAGAACCTTTATCTTTACCTAAATGGTTTCCTAGAGAACCATTCTCTATTTTGCTGTCATTAAATCAAAATTCCCTTTAATATTACTTTTGGGGTGGAATGAAGCTGACAAGCATGGAGAAAGAGTAAGATAGCACTGTGGATTGTCCATGAGTTATGATATCTTCATCACTGGAAAAAAAAATGGTGATATTGTTATGGTTGGTAGCACAATCATTCAGATCATTTAGACTGGATTTGGCATTTTTGTCCACCTGTCAAGTAGTACCCCAAGATGTGGGATGTTGCTTCTTCTGATAACCATGCAGTTATTTTTGAACAGGTGTGCATTCCTCAAACACAAGCTTATTAATCCAATGAAAACTAGGAGCCATATTTTGGGGAAGGTGGGAGCTATTTCATGGAGCATTTCTGAAAATTGAGAGTCTTCATCATTATCATACAAAGATTTCTAAAATTCTGAGAATGGACTATTTGCATTTCTCCCTATGCTCTGAATATTCAGAGCAATGGCAAATGTACTAGGTGCATATCTATAAGACTTCCTATAAGGGGGAAAAGTCCACTTCCGTCCTTGGAAATATTCCTGAAATTGAACGTTGTGCTGGACATATGGATTTGTGACTTTGCTATAGATGGCTTCTGGATCCAAAACATTCAAGGGTGGTGAGGCTATATATCTTAATGCTAACAAGAAAGGAGAATATTTGTAGCTCATAGTTGAAAGGAGGGGTCCTTGTTGCTCTCTGAGCTTGGTTGTTTTTCTGCAGGCGTGTATATATCTTCCATGTATGGAGGATACATGGAAGCAAAAGGGATTAACATACCCAATTGTTGAATGTGAACAGCTACATGTATTTTGAACTGGATTAGGGCAAAAATGTAGACATTATCTCTTTTATCTTTTATCTCTGGCCTATAAAATACATTTCATAGTAGGGGAGGGTGATCTGATTTTGACAGCAGAAGTTAATAGAAGAAAAAAAATGTAGCCATATGTCGTCGTTGTTCCCAGTTATCAAGTTGTAAGCATCTTGATTCATCTCACTCTGTTTTGTAAGAAAGCAAAAACCTCCCCCCTTCCAATTACACATTGCTTCTAATAAACATTTTCTGTTGCCCATGTTTGGTTAAGGAGACAAGTTCCTAAGAATTCTTCAACATTCCAGACATATTGCTTTGCTGTCAAGTGCCAAGCCGTTGAGTACACAAAGACACTCATGGCAAGTCATTTGTCTCTGTTTCATCATTTCTTTCTTAAAAGAACCATAAAGACAACACTAAATCATCAGTGCATATTTGGCACCCCCTGTTTTCTAACAGGAAGTTGAATATACTGGGAACAAAAAAAAATGAACAATCCATTTTTGGCAAAGAAAAAAGGGTAGACGGAAGAGAACAGCAATGGGAGCTACAGTCCAATTATTTATATGGCAATTGGGAAAGATGTTGTAAATTATGAGGGCCAGAAATGAATATTTAGAGTTTCTTTTCTTCCTTGTTGCGATTATTTGTTAGAAAGCAAGAATACTTTTCTATATCCAAAGAAATTTGTTTAAGAGGACAATTATATATATAAAAAAATATGCTAACTTTTTTTGACTTTCCTGTGTAGCCTAGTCGAAACTGGTCCCAAACACATAGGGGACATTCCATATAAGTAGGAAGTTATAGCACTAGGTCTGCATTTTTAGACAAATACATTTGTCAATCGCTTACAAGGTAATTAGTATAAGTATAAACATGAATAAGAATACAGGAAATAGGTATGAATAAATGGGGACAATAAGACAGGGATGGTAGGCACGATGGTGCACTTATGCACACCCCTTACAGACCTCTTAGGAATGGGGTGAGGTCAGGAGTGGATAGTTTGAGGTTAAAGGAGTGGGGGTTAGAGGATGTAACAACAGAGTCAGGTAGTGCATTCCAGGTATTGACCACTCTGTTGCTGAAGTTGTACTTTCTGCAATCAAGTTTGAAGCGGTTTACATTGAGTTTGTATCTGTTGTATGCTCTTGTATTGTTGTGTTTGAAGCTGAAGTAGTCATTGACTGGTAGGACATTGTAGCAGATAATAACCCCAAGGCAGTGTTCTAGGACCAACTCTTTTCATACTCTACATAAATGACCTCTGTGATCATATCAAGAGCAACTGCGTTCTCTTCGCTGATGATGTAAAGCTATTCAACACCACAGACAATACTGCTACCCTTCAAAAAGACCTTGACAAATGGCAACTTCAAATCTCAACAAATAAATGCTCTGCCCTACATATTGGCAAAAAAAAAATCAGAAAATAAAATACAGGCTGAATAGTCAAGACCTTGTTGATGATCCAAACTCTGTCAAGGATCTTGGAGAACTCATCTCAAATGACCTAAGTGCTAGAGCCCACTGTAACTACATAGCCAAAAAGGCGTTAAGAGTTGTTAACCTAATCGTACATAGCTTTTTCTCTAGTAATATTACACTAATAACTAGAGCATACAAAACATTTGCTAGACCAATACTCAAATACAGCTCATCAGTCTGGAACCCACATTACGTATCTGATATTAGCACAGTTGAGAAAGTCCAGAAATATTTCACAAGAAGAGTTCTCCACTCCTCTGCTCATTGTAGAATACCTTATGCCACCAGACTCGAAATTCTAGACCTAGAAAATCTAGAACTACGCCACCTTCGGTCTGATTTAAGTATAGTATATAAAATCATACGTTGCAATGTCCTACCTGTCAATGAATACTTCAGCTTCAACCATAACAACACAAGAGCAAACAATAGATACAAACTCAAGGTTAATCGCACCAAACTTGATTGCAGGAAATACGACTTCAGCAACAGAGTGGTCAATGTCTGGAATACTCTACCTGACTCTGTGTTTTTTTTCCCAAACCCCTAAAATTTTAACCTTAGACTGTCTACTATTGACCTCACCCCTTTCTTAAGAGGTTTGTAGGGGGCATGCATAAGCGCACCAACGTGCCTACCATCCCTGTCCTATTGTTTCTTTTATATATATTTTATTTTTCTTATATGTATCCATGTATTCATAACTATGTTTTTACTTATACCTATTATCTTGTAAGCAATTGACAAAAATTAATTAATTAATTACTTAATTTTGTGTGCTACACTTAAGTCTAACCATAGGTGGCGTAATTCAAGGTTGTCCAAGCCCAAAATCTCAAGCCTGGTGATATAGGGTATTCTGTTGCGAGCAGAGGAGTGTAGTACTCTTTTTGTGAAATACTTCTGGACTCGCTCAATTGTATTAATATCTGGTATGCAATGTGGATTCCAGACTGATGAGCTGTATTCAAGTGGTCTGACAAAAGTTTTGTATGCTCTAGTTAGCAATTCGATATTTCCAGAGGAGAAGCTTCGTAAGATTAGATTTACAACTCTTAATGCCTTTTTGGCAATGCTGTTACAGTGAGCTCTGGTGCTTAGGTCATTTGATATGAGAACTCCAAGGTCCTTGACAGAGTGAGGATCATCAACGAGGTCATCATATCCGCCTAGTTTGTATTTGGGGTACTGATTTTTTTAACCAATGTGTTAGTTTGTTTTTGCATCAGTGGGTTGATTAACCTAAGTAAAATATTCATTTTGACCAGTGTTTAATTCTTAGGAAGTAGTGTTGACATTTGTTTCTAACAAATTGTAGTTCCACTATTCCACCATGAAATCTGATTTCTCAAGCATAACAATCTTGAAGTCACAGACAACATGTCATGGAAAGCTTAACTACCCTCCCACTCATTTTAAATTGCTGACATTTTTAATATCAGGTTGGTGTTCATTTTTCTCATTGTGTGTATGTGTGTGTGTGTGTGGGGGGAATCAAATTCCAATGTGTTAGCTTTAGGAGTTGAAGTGATGAAGTTCCATGCAATCTAAGATGAAAGGAAAATTCCTGCATAAAAGTGTAAACATGCAAATCATACATAATCAAACTTCCCCCTATGTTTCTGGGCTTTGTTTTTAATTTCTCATAGCTTCCAGCTATGCGTGCCATCATTACAGATGAAGATAAATTAAGGATTTTCAGTATTTGTTTAACTGTTTATTTAAATACTAGCTGACTTAAAAAAAAACCTAATCCAATACAGCCATTTACAGTGAACTACTACAGCCTTTAACCAAATATCCAGGAATTATCCAGATAATTTATCACCTGCTTTTGAGGAAAAATTTCCTTCAGACAAGATACCTTCTGTTAAAGAAATATAAAATCACAGTTATTGAAAACACAGTGTATAGTAAGAAACAACGTATGGTAAGAAACAAAGTAAAGACCCAAATTGGTTACAAAAGAGAAGACACAGTACTTGAATAACAGAATATCAGAGTTGGAAGGAACCTTTGAGGTCTTCTTGTCCAACTCCCTGCACAAGCAGGAGACCCTATACCATTTCAGACAAAGGACTGGCCAGTCTCTTCTTAAAAACCTCCAGTGTTGAAGCACCCACAACCTCTGGAAGCAAGTCATTCCACTGGTTAATTGTTCTCACTGTCAGGAAATCTCCTTAGTTCTAGGTTGCTTCTCTCCTTGATTAGTTTCCATCCATTGTTTCTTGTCGTGCCTTCCTGACTTCTGGTACTTTGAAAAATAGGTTGAATCCCTATTCTTTGTGTGTGGCAGCCCCTCAAGTATTGATACATTGCTATTATGTCATGCCTAGTCCAATAAAAAAAATAATCCCTACACCAATAAAGATAAAGAGGCTCATCTAGTTCAACAGGAGAAAATAAAAATAATAATTAATAATTACAAAAAAAATCTAATGATGACCATCAAACTGATGTTACATTAGGCAATGCATTTCATTTTTATTTGATATGAGATTAACTTTTAAAGGAGTGAAAGGTGTTCTTCAAATGTTTTTTTAAAAAATCTTTTTCTGAAAAGAATTTCATCTTTTTTTTTTTGGAACATTATTCTTATATTTGGAATGCTCTAGGAAAGTTCAAGTCCCAGATCGCAAACTTAAATGAGATATTTTCAGAATTAGATCAACATTTGGGAGGCTATGACTAACAAACAAATTAATTTGTGGCTGAGTAACATCCTTACCTGTCAGATTGTGAATTTTATATAGAGATTGACAAGATGGGACAAATTTAAGTGAGAGCATAGTTATGTAAGGGATTTGTATATAAATGGAGCCAAGTAGTAAACATAATATATAGAGTACATCCTATTGATGCTATCAATATTTTAAATACATGTTTATTTTGTTTCTGATACTCAAGAATATTTAAAGAAGCTGATTTCATTCTTCACTAAACAGTCATAAATGTTTTGCGTCTATCTTTCCCTGATAGATAGTGAAATAAAATTCTTCCCCCTTAAAATAATAATAATTGATCATATGGAAGAGATCCGGAAGTATTCATATGCACATCAAAGTGTCAATTGCATGGTTACAACTTCTGTTTTTCACTTTTTAAATATCCCGTAGATACCACATCCATAGTTTTTGATTGATTGATCATATGCCATCAAGTCATTTTCAACTCCCAACAACCATATAGATGGATTTTATCCATGAGTATCTATTATTAACATGTTCTTTCATGACTTCCAATAGTGCATCCATTCACCTTGCTGCTGGTCATTTTCTTCCTTCTTTCCCATCATTAGAGCGTTTTCCAGGGAGATGGGTCTTCATATAATGTATGCAAAATAGACTCATTTGAGCCTGGTCATTTGTGCCTCAAATGAGAATTCTGGATTTATTTGTTTGTTTTCTTGCCTCTTCGTGGTATTCTCTTCTCCAACAACCAAGTCCAAAGGCATCAATATTCTTCCTATCTTCCTTCTGTGTCTGTATGGTTTTAACCTCAGGAGAAAGCACATGGTCAGAACACAGAATAATAAAGTTGTATGGGACTTTGATGGCAGGAGACCCTACACTATTTCAGACAAATGGCTGTCCAATCTCTTCTTATAAACTCCAGTAATGGAGACTCACAACTTCTGAAGGCAAGCTGTTCCATTGTTTGATTGCTTTCTTCTTAGTTCTAGGTTGTTTCTCTCCTCTGTTAGTTTTCATGCATTGTTTCTTCCTCCTGATTTATATTCATATCCTTAAAATGGCATATGAACAAAATTCTTGAAATATATTGCAAATGCATTGATGTCTAAAGCTAATGTAACTTTTAATGTTCCCCCTTTCAGTGTATTTTTAAGCTAATCGCTCTCTCAGCATAGGACTCTCAGTTAACATTTAATAGCTAACATCAACATTTGATGCCTGACAATATTTGATTGCTTATTACACATTTATTAGTCATGACAGATGGTGGCCAACAGTATTTGTTGACATATACAATCTTTTTGAGCTGGTATATTGTCATGTGATGATATTTGAAAATGGCTTTGGATAGTTATAAAAGTTAGACAAGTAATTGGGGGCTAGATACACAATAGGATTTAGTTAATTGCATACCGTACTTTTTTTAAAAAAAGAGAAACAGTGTATTAAATTGGTGATAAATCTCCAGATGTCTACATTTAAAATGTTGAGAGAAGCATTAATCTTAGTGTAAGAACTTGCATTGTTGGATCCAGGATGGCCATTAAAATATCTTTAGAAAGAGAACCTAATGAAAGAAAAGGATGGTATTGCAGAGTGACTTTTTAATATAAATAAATTCACCCCCAATACAAAAACATAACTACAAAATATACTGCAGTGTTGAATGTGAAATCTTTCCAGACTGGAATCCTTATTCACATTTTGTCTCATGAATGTATCCAATTTTCTCCCTATCCATACTCAAACACATGCATTTGGGGTATTGGCTTTTTAATTTGTTCTGCCAAGCGAATGTACAGAATACAAAAAATATGGAGGAATGTTAAATTGCAAGAAAGAACTTCTAATAGCTCAGAAAGGAAGAACATTTCTTCCAGACCTCAACAGTTTGTTTTGTCTCTTCTACTGTCTTCCTTACAAACATATAGACTTCTTTGCAGTCAGCCAAGTAACTTTCACAGCTGCATATACTCTTAGTGTCCACAAGTGCCATGCCTTAAGACAACAGAAGAGAATGTTTGTGGGACACCTGGATAGCATTGGCCCAAATACAGTATCCTAGCTCATATTTTGTGAATTCCAAAATTCTTAAATCTTAAGTCAGATTCATCAGATTTTGTTTTTCTTCCTTGAGAACGTATGTAGAGATTTTCAATCATCCAGGTCATGGTTGACCCAAAGGAGCTTTTTCAGGAGGCAACTGGACTTTCTTTTTTTTCTTTGAAGAGGTTTTACTTCTCATTCAAGAAGCTTCTTCAGCTCTGACTGGATGGTGGGGAATGGGAGGATTTATATTCCTCCTTATATTAAATCCTTCCATTCCCCACTAACCTGTGAGAACTGAAGAAGCTTCATGGAGAAGAAGCGAAATGTCTTCAAAAGAAAAAACAAGAAAGTCCAGTTGCCTCCTGAAAAAGGCACCTTTGTGACTCTCATGAGAACCTTTATTAGAAGAAGAGGTAAGGAGAAAGAGCTACCTTCATTAACCTAGCTAAACAATAAGTACAACCTTTCTTCAAGTTACTTCCACTTCAGGTAGTTGTGAAAAGGAAGACCAAAATACTTATATGAAGATTTTGCATTTTTCTTGGATTTTAAAAAGATGTATAATATAAATATACAACAACAATAATATAAATATACAAAAACTTTAAGCTTCGACTTTCTACTATTGACCTTTTCTAAGAGGTCTGTAGGGGGTATGCATAAGCGCACCAACGTGCCTACAGTCCCTGTCCTATTGTTTCTTTTATTTTTCTTATATGTATCCATGTATTCATAACTATGTTTTTACTTATACCTATTATCTTGTAAGCAATTGACAAACCAAATAAAATAAAATAAATGTTTTACTAACTAAAATTTTCATTTTTAAAAAAGTTCCATACTGAGTAGTTGTGATGGAGAAGCCCATTGTATGAAGAAATATAGCCTGGATCAAACCCAGAGATGGTATTCAGCAGGTTCTGACCAGTTCTGGAGAACTGGTAGCAGAAATTTTGAGTAGTTTGGAGAACCGGCAAATGCAACCTCTGATTGGCCCCACCCCCATCTATTCTCTGCCTCCCGAGTCCCAGCTGATCGGCTCGGTCTTCTTTTGTTGCCCTGCACAGGAGAATGGAGATGGAAAGCAGGTTAATGGGGTGGGGTGGGAATGGGGATTTTGCAGTAACCTTCCCCTGTCATGCCCACCAACCCAAGCCACACCCACCAAGCCACACCCACAGAACCAATAGTAAAAAGTTTTTTTTGAATCCCACCTCTGATCAAATCTGAGGTAAATCTCAGTAAGATGCTACCCCTTTGAGACACTATCTTGGTGTGGAAGCTACACAGTGTTAATTCTGGTTGGTTTTTGGATGGGATTCCTCTAAGAAAGGCCAGGTTGGAAAATAAAGCAAAACTAAACATCCAAATAAAAAGCCAATACACATACCACTTCCGTTCTACTGCCAAGAAAACTGAATGGACATGTTTATGAACTCACCAAAATTTGAGCTCAGCCTGAAAGAGATTTTTCCTTGTAATTTTAGATTACATTTATGTTAAATTGTCTTTAGGCTATTATTCCCTATGTAATCAATTTGAAAAGAATTGATTTGAAAAGAATGCTAGGATCTGCATCCAAACAGGAAGAGGGCCTCCAATTGTCCACCTTAAAACTATTATATTGAGAAAATAGTAAGCAAGCTGTTTAGTTCCCTTGATGGATTCTAAAAAGCTACCGTAGACACTGTAGTTGTCCTTAAGTCAATGAGCTGTGGTGGTGGTGGTGCAGTGGTTAGAGTGCAGTACTGCAGGCTACTTCTGCTGCCTACCAGCTGCCTGCAATCTGACAGTTCAAATCTCACCAGCTCAAAGTTGACTCAACTTTCCATCCTTCCGAGGTGGGTAAAATAAGGACCCAAATTGTTGGGGACAATATGCTGACTCTGTAAACTGCTTAGAGAGGGCTGTAAAGCACTGTGAAGCTGTATATAAGTCTAAGTGCTATTGCTGTTGCTATTAAGTCCAAATAAAATTTGAGAATCAGTGCTCTGTAGCAGAAAGAAGGAAGAGGGGAAGAGCTAAGAGATGGATAAAACCAGGGGTATTTGTGTATACATGCATGTTATAGGAAGTGTCCCTTTTTTTTAATTAAAAGATTCCAAATGTAGATTGATGGAATGTTAATTGGCTTTAAGCTCTTAAAAAAAACTTAATGGGATGTTCACCAAAGTACACATGGGAAGTTGTCCCTATTTCTTCCATTAAAGAAACAGCTCACAGTGAATGACTGTGAAGATTGTATTTAGGCCTTTGAAAAGCAAGCCATTCACAGAGTTGCTTTTTCTTTGCTAAAAGACATGTTCTCAGCTTCAGCATGGCTACCAGCCAAAAATGCAATTTACTCTTTTAGCTTTCTTTCTTTCTTTCTTTCTTTCTTTCTTTCTTTCTTTCTTTCTTTCTTTCTTTCTTTCTTTCTTTCTTTCTTTCTTTCTGTGGTTAAGAATGAAAAAGGGAGGATGCAAGTTTGAAAAATCAGTTGATTCCAAAAAGGTGGTATAGCATTTACCCATTTTATGAAATTAATAAAACAAATAGGATTTAATAAGGAACTGAAAATGCTTAGAGGAGAGCATTTCTCTATTTTTATGTTACCTTGAAATAAATTATAAAGAGAAAAATTGGATGTGTAGGGAAAGATTAAATCTGATTCATTTATTTATATTCTGCTGTAGGTACTCTTTATATACTTGGTTATTGGCATTAATACAAACTAATCTTATGCTTTTTTCTGTTTCACTATGAGAATGAAAAAGTTGGATCCTGAAAAAGCAGAATAGAAAGGGTATTAAAACTGTTGAACTTTGGTTTACTTTGGAGAAAAGAGGAGTATATCATGGATAGCTAGGGGAAAAAATAGATGGATTACAAAATAGTATAGTTTTTATTGTCTTTAAGATATTCATCCATTTTGTATGTGAACAGAGTTGGTTCTGGATATCATTCATATTAATCCAATTCACAATAACAACGTTGGTAATCTCTATCACATTTGTCAAATTTAAGTAATCCTCACTTTATTGTTTAAACATACATAGAAAAAATGCCTAACATTCAGCCAAATGGATTATAGAACAGACTTTTCATTGCAGTCATGAATGACCAGGTTCAAAATAGTAAATTTAGGATGTATTCAGCAAAGATGCAGGTTCCTTGAAAAGTCCAAAATGTTGGAAAATGTTGAAGGAAAGAGGACAAAATGGTGATGGACTCAGCTATAGCCACTGAGAGGAGGAGGAGGAGGAGGAGAAAGAAAAGGAAAAGGAAGAGGAAGAAGAGGAGAAGGAGGAGGAGGAAAAGGAGAAGGAGTAAAAGGAGGAGGAGGAGGAGGAGGAGAAAGTAGTTATTTAGGTGGTCACTAAGTAAGCATTGACATCAACTTTAGCTTTTGAACATATTATGTTGGTAAACAAAATTAAGAGCCAAGATGAATGTTCTGCAAATATTTATAAAAGGGAACCAGGCACGATGGACTGAGAGATTGCCCAAAGATTCCCCAGAGTTTACAATTGTTGTTCTGCTCAGAATTCCAACTAGCTGCAGCTTTAGTACTAGAGGTGTTTTTCTTCTCCTTAACCAAACAAATCCCCTTTTTGGTCAATGACCAATTCTGGTGATAGAAAGACATCACTGAAGCCAAACAATATATCATAGTAGCTGCATCACAGGATTTCTGAATATGGAATTATTAACATGAAACTCAAGATACTTGAAATCCTTGGGGGTATGTAGATGAGTGGAAGTGGCTGATCTAATAACTCTATAATGTTTATGAAAGACACAACCTAGACAAAAAGTCGATAAGGAATCAAAGGGAAAAATCTCAGACTTCACAAAACAAAGTCTATAAATACAGAATAAGAAGTTAAGCAGGAAAAGAACCCCTGCAATCAGAAGGTTTAAAACTCTATTGATGTTGTTGATGCTTGGGGAATCAATTCCGCAACAAAGTACTTAAAAATTCTGTGACTATTTCTGATCAGGAAGATTTAAAAGATAGCCAATAAAAAACAATAGCTTTGTAATGAAGCTTCCCAAGTAGGTACAAAATTCTGTCTGGATGAATCAGATTGCTAGATAAAAATTGCCACATTTTAAAACACTACAAAATCCCATTTTCTTCTATTTTACAACTTTGTTTGAAGTAGAGGTAAACACTGCTGCTACCGTGGCTGCAGATAATTCCTTGAATTGATAACTCCAAGAACAGGTTGGTGGCCGTTGGAAACTTTTTGAACTTTTCCTTGAATTACTGTGTGAAATGAGAATTCTGTTCCAGAGAACAGAGCCCTTAAAGGTTATGCGAGGATCTTTTAAATACAGTGTGTCTTTATAGGCTGATTTCATTATTCATGGAAGACAAATGATAGCAAATGTAGGTACATATTTAAAAGTTCTAGAGAGGGGAAAATAGCCAGTCTTTCAGAGAGGTGAGCAAAGATCTATACACTTAGCAGTGTTGACCTTATGTGCTTTGGTGCCTCACTCATCTCTCCATGCAACATTTTGGCTGTCCTCTCTTTGCACTTTGTCTTTGTTCCCCCTGTAACATAGTTTGGAAAGAAAATGAGTTGCGTAGGAGCTCCAATAGCAGCTGTTTAGATTGAGTGTGGAAACAGCTTTGGGAATTCTTGGCCATTTCTGAAACGTGAAGAACTGCTGAGTTGTTCTTCCTTTTCTAAAGCCTTTGGTTCTGGTTTTTCTCCTACCCTCAACCCTCTTTGCTTGACCAGTTAAAGAGCTGCAACTGTGCCTTATCTTGGTCGAAGGAAAACAAGGCATGCTCTTGTTTGCAGCAGCAAAATGTTGGAATATTCCTTTTATTTGCAAATGGAAGCCAATTGGCTATTAAGATGGAAAAAGAAAAAGACACAAATGAATAGTCCTGGCTACTCACCTGTACAAAATGTAATAGATTCATCATCAAAACTAATGGACTGGAGGACAAGTCACTTTATTAGCTACCTGTATGAAGTGTCAGCACACAGAATATTATTTTTCAACTCTTTATTTGCAATACTGCGGAAAGATTAAAAACCATAAAATCTCTGTAGACAAACCTGCCACAAATCTAGCTGTGTGGACAGCAAGCATTTTTATTTTCAAAAAGCTTTGAAACACATTTAAAACTATTTATCAAACAATTGACAGAAAGGCTCTTTTCTTCAATGCCACAGTGGGTTTTCAGCACTGTAACTGAACAGAGATCCTGGCATCCCATACAGGTCACTGCTGAAGATTCCAGTGCTGGCATTCTGTACATCATGCCTTGTTCTGCAGACCCCCGCACTGTAAGTGCTCCATCCAAGTTTACTTAGTTTGTCATTCTTGCCCCCCAAGTCCTACTCTTCTATTGAACTGCCAC